>NC_057795.1:635938697-636138206 GCF_018294505.1 Triticum aestivum | reverse complement strand
ATGGTTTTGTGATGAGATGTCTCTAATATTGCTTATACAAGCTAGATATCATCATGTGGTGTTGGTGTGTCCTTGAGTTCATCTTCATCGCTATTGCGTAAGTGTCTCTCCTGCGACTGCTCCTGTTAGGCTTGGTTGGAGTGGATGGGCTTCTTGCCTTTAGGTGGTTTTATGCTTACTTCTACTAAAACTGCCAGAGGAAAAAATGGAGGCGAACTGAAATTTAGAGGGCCAGAAGTGTTGTTAACCCGCTGTGGTGGCAATGTTGACATTTGAGAAATATTGGGACACTTTATGGTCTATATTCAAAAATAGAGTGAGATGTGTATTTACGGTGATGTCTTGGTACATCCAGACGGAGTGATATGAGAGAGTAACAATGGTGAGTTAGTGCTGTGGTAGTTAGTCAGGGTCGTCACATGAGTTCTACGTGCTGTCTGTAGCTTTAATTAGGCATCTTTCTCTATTTATCTTAGACTTCATTGGCATGTCAAAATATATATTTTTTAACCTTTGGAACCAACAAGGACCCAGACAGCTTGTATGCATTAAGAAGCACTGGATCGCATGCTCGTGCTCAGGTTTGGATATCGCTCGACTTTAATTTGGCCGTCCACATTACCAGAAACATTGGCACGCAGGCTATACTCTTTATGTGTTAATAAAGCTACGTTGGAACCATGTGCTATTTGTCAGTGACCACTCATATCCGATCATGAAGATATAGTTCTTTGGGAAAAATCTTCATCGGAAAAGAAGCAAAGAGAGAAGAAGGAAGTCGATGGTTGCATCATGCCGCTTTACACACACCACGGTCATGGCCCATATATCCATTATCCATTGTTCAATTATTAAGCTGAGCTAGCAGCATTAAGCACTTTCTACTTTTTTACAGACCTACAACTTTCAAGTTTTGTAGAGGCCTAGCAATTGACATAGAAAGCGGAAATTCCAATAGCACTGGTACCTACTGGCACATCTGCTGCCCTTCATCTCTGCATCGAGATTCAAGATTGATGTGCTGACTTGCAGTATAAAGGTACCAAATATTTTGCTGCAACAATAAATTGCAATGCACTCTCACAGGAGTCCATGATAGTATCTTTTCGTATGGTAAAATGCAGATAGATTCTCTCTCTTCGCCCATTGAAAAACTAGCACTTCATTTTTTGAGCTATTAATACATTGATATCTTCTGAATAATTTTTATTTTAAAACCATTTAACATATTTGAATTCTTGGCGATGAGATAGTTAAAACAAGATCAAATTTTAATATACTTAAATGATTTTAAAAGTTCATAAACATATTCAACTCCTTCCTTAAAAAACAGATTCCACTCATTAATTGAAAACGGAGAGTATGGAAACATTCAAGGCACTTTTTTCATTTCAAACGTAGATTTCACTCATTACAAAATAATTATTTCATTCAATTAAAAAATAATATCACTTATTTTAAGAAAGACCGATTTCAGTTGTTTAAAACTACATATTTCACTCATTCAAAAAGTTTTTGCTCATTCCAAAAGACTTATTTCAGTCATTTAAAAAATAATTTCCCTAATTATCAAAGAGGCTTTCACTCGCTTTAATGAACATATTTCACTCATTTCCGAAGAAAACAAGATTCTCTAGTTTATGAATCATTGATCCGCTTAATTCAGAGTACTGATTTCACTCAACTCAAAACATATTTCACTTATTTCAAAGAACCGATTTCGCTCATTTCGCACAATTAAAAGTAAGACACCAATGTACAATGTACAATCACCAGCACCCCATTAATAGTAGAGATACCTGTTCTAGCTTTGGTAGTAAATGAAAGGTTTTAGCTGATTTCCCCCCAAGGCTTTTGTGATGAGATGTCTCTAGCATTTCTTATACAGGCTAGATATCATCATGTGGTGTTGGTGTGTCCCGAAGTTCATCTTCATCACCATTGGGTAAGTGGCTCTCCTGCGAATGCTCCTGTTTGTCTTGGTTGGAGTGGGCGGGCTTCTTGCCTTCAAGTGGTTTTCTGCTCACTTCTACTAAAACTGCCCGAGGAAAAAATGGAGGCAAAATGAAAACTTGGAGGGCCGGAAGTGATGACAACCCGATGTGGTGGCAATGGTTTCATTTGAGAAATATTGGAACCCCTTATGGTCTATATTCAGAAATATAGTAAGGTGTGTATTTTGGTGATGTTTTGGTACGTCCAGAGGGAGTGATATGAGAGAGTAATAGTGGTGGTGCTTTGGTAGTTAGTCAAGGTCATCTCATGGGTTCTATGTTCTGTCTGTAGCTTTAATTAGGTATCTTTCTCTATTTATCTTAGACTTCATTGGCATCTCAAAATAGTTTTTGTTCAGCTTCAGAACCAACAAGGACCCAGACAGCTTGTATGCATTAAGAAGCACTAGATCACATGCTGGTGCTCAGGTTCGGATATCGCTCGAATTTAAATTGTCTGTCCACATTACCGGAAATATTGGCACCTAGGCAATACTCTTTATGTGTTAATAAAGCAACATTGGAACCATGTGGTCGAGTTGTTAGTGACCACTCATATATCTGATCATGAAGATATAGTTCTTTGGGATAAATCTTCACCGGAAAAGAAACAAAGAGAAGAGAAGAGAAGAAGAAAGTTGATGGCTGCATCGTGCCACTTTACGCACACCACGGTCGTGGCCCATATATCCATTATCCATTGTTCAGTTATTAAGCTGAGCTAGCAGTAGTAAGCATTTTCTACTTTTGTACAGATCAACCACTTTGAACTTTTGTAGAGGCCTAGCAATGGACATAGAAAATTGATATTCTAACGACACCTGTTCCTACCAGCACATCTGTTGCCCTTCGTATCTGCATCAAGATTCAAGATTGATTCTACCGGCACACTAGTTGTGTTAAATTGATTTTACTTAATTCAAAGTACTGATTTTACTCAACTAAAAAAATAATTTACTTATTTCAAAGAATCAATTTCACTTATTTCACTCAACTAAAAGAAAGATGCCAATGTACAATGTACAATCCCCAACTCCTCTTTATAGTAGAGATGCTTGTTCTAGCTCTGGTAATGTTGGTCCCATGGTTCGTATAGGAAATGAAAGGTTTTAGTTCATTTCCCCAAGATTGTTGTGATGAGATGTGTCTAATGCTTATACAATCTAGATATCATCATGTCGTGCTGGTGTGTTCTCTATGTTCATCTTCATCGCCATTGGGTAAGTGGCTCTCCTGCGACTGCTATGTTTGGCTTGGTTCGAATGGACGGGATTCTTGCCTTCATGTGGTTTTCTGCTTACTTCTCCTGAAAAGTTGGAGGGGCAAGTGATGACAACCCGCCGTGGTGGCAATGTTGTCGTTTGAGAACTATTCGCACCCTTTATGGTCTATAAGCGGAAATATAGTGAGGTGTGTGTTTTCGAGTGATGTTTTGGTAATTCCAAATGGAATGATATGAGAGAGCAGCGGTGATGAGTTTTTGTGCTTCGGTAGTTAGTCAGGGCCGCCCCATCAGGACTATGCAATGTCTGTAGCTTTAGTTGGGTATCTTGCTCTATTTATCTTGGCCGTCATTGGCATGTCAAAATAGTTTAGTTCAGCTTGGGAACCAATCAGGACCCAGGCTGCTTGTGTGCGTGAAGTATGGTTGTATGTGCTAAAGGTTGTTGTTTCAGTTGTTAAATACTTACATTGAGCAACATTAAATCAAGATAATAGTTGCATATGTATGCCCCTCTTAACAACCAAGCAACTAACTTGCAGAATATGTCAGATTTTCTTTTGAAGAATAATATATCTTGGTTCAATCAGAGTTTACAAGCTATTTTCTAAATCTCATGGTGCAATGAGGTGAGCATAACTTTGACGTTGTAATTCAACGGCGTAGCAACACACGCTGATGCTTCTAGTAAGGATGGATTTCGGCACAAATGACCAATGATCTACCAAATGGGAGTTTCGAGGGGCCAGAACATTCTGATAATGTCCCCTCCATCAACACCATCATTGCTGATCTTCGCGCGATGGCTCTCCACTTGGCGCCGCTGCTACCTCCTCCACCACCAGAGCCGGATTAGATCTTCACATTCTGCGCTGCCACCTGTCTATTTTCCCCTTTTTTTTGTGCTTGTTGAATTGTGCCCTCAACAGAACCTGAGTACCTTGTGTTGTGCTACCTTGTGTGCGATGTGTGTGTGCGTGTTTGCTGTGAACTTTGTTGGACATTGTGCTTCGGTGGTTTGCTTTATATATAAAGCGGGGTGAAAGTATTTTTCGGTATGCATGAAGTATGCTTGTATGCGCTAAAGGTTGTTGTTTCAGCTTTAGAATATACTAAGCAACAATAGATCAAGATAACAATTACATATATATGCCCTCTTAAAAATCAAGCAAATAACTTATAGAATATGTCAGACTTTCTTTTGAAGAATAATATATATTGGTTAATCAGACTTTCCCAACTATTTGCAAAATCTCTTGGTGCAGTGAGGCGAGCATAACTTTGGCATCGTAATTCAACAGCGCAGCAACGCACACTGATACTTCTACTAAGGATGGATCTTGGCCTAAATAAATGATCAATTATCTACCAAATAGGAGTTTCGAGGGGCCTGAACATTCTGATTACATGGAATACATTATAATGTTTCTTAATCAGAGGGATAAGTTTTAGTCTCACCGCTGAAATCTACATACAAAAGAGTGAACTTTTATAAGGGGGTTCCGGATCATGCCTCCTGAAAATTAACATTGAAAATCCACTTCACTCCCAATATGTTATGCACGCATATCAAACAGCTTAGTAATACTACACTGGTTTCATCTCGAGAATAAAATGACAACGACAACGGGAGAAGCCCCAGTGACATAAACAGAAATAGCCAAAATCCCATTCCATTGTGGCAAGTGACGGTTTGCAGACTACATAGAAGGAAGCACATCAGAATAGATACACTATGTGTGTCATTTCATTGGTAGTTTCAGACTTTCAACACTAAGCTACTTGTGTACCAACAGTACTGTCTAATAATTGTACACTGGTAGCTGAGCTAGAGGAGCAAATCACAAGGTCCAGCCTCGAGCCTTGGTCCAGCCAAGGCAGCAAGTAAAATTGACAAGAAGAAGAAGACCCTGCGGCCTGGGGGTGTGGCTAGCTAGAGGCGGTGGGCAGGGACGAGGTCGTCGTCGAAGTTCTGGGAGTACCTCCTAAGATCGTACCCAAAACTCATGGCATAGCACGCCTCACCCTCCAGAAGAGCTGCCTCACGGGCGCCGGCACCTGCCGCCACGACCGCAACCTGGCGAGGCTCTTCCCCTCTGTCATCTTCCGGCCGCCAATGCTTCTCGTCATGCGCAATGATCCTCCCAGAAACGCCATCGGTCCTTGATGAGAAAAATCCACTTTACACTAGGATTAGCGCATGGCAAAATCACATGTCGGGCATCTTTTGCCATTGCTACCCTAAACTACACACCCTACAGTCAAAGTCCAACGCGGAATCTGCGTGGCCCAAATGGAGGGTACGACATCCAAAGAGTGAGGGGTCGATGGAGGCCTCGTGCCGTGTCGACACAGGCAGTTGCGTACTCAAAAGTAATTTTCCTTGGGGCACCCATCGACAAGTGTTGGTGCTTGCCACCAACGCTTTTTAGTTCTAAATAGTGTTGTATCAAACTATCCCAAGAGAAGAAGCACTGGATCTCATGTTGCTGCTCAGGTTCGGATATCCCCCGACTTAATTTGGCCATCCACATTACCGGAAAGATTGGCACGTAGGGAAATACTCTTTATGTGTTAATAAAGCTATGTTGGAACCATGTGCTCTTGCTTAGTGACAGCTCGTATATCCGATCATGAAGATATAGTTCTTCGGGACAAATCTTCATCAGAAAAGAAACAAAGGGAGCAGAAGAAGAAAGACGATGGCTGTATCGTGACGCTTTACACGCACCACGGTCATGTCCCATATATCCATTATCCATAGTAAGCACTTTCTACTTTTGTGAAGACCTACCACTTTCAACTTTTGTTGCAGATCTAGCAATCAACATAAAAAGCGGAAATTCTAATAGCACCAGTACCTACCGGCACATCTGTTGCCCTTCATCTCCGCATCAAGATTGTTGTGCTGACCTGCAGTATAAAGGTACCAAATATTTTGCTGTAGAAATACACTGCAATACACTCCGATAGAAGTCCACGATAGTAGTTTTTCGTCTGGTAAAGGTAGAGAACGACGGAGTGCTGCATGCACACATATTCTCTCTCTCTCTCTTTCTCTCTCTCTCTCTCTCTCTCTCTCCACCCATGAAAAACTAGCTTTTCATTTTTTCCTGTGAAATACTAATTCGTTGATATCTTTGGAATAAAAATTATTCTAAAATCTTTTTAAATGTTTGACTTCCGGGCAACGAAATCGTTAAACAAGATCAAATTTGAAATATTTTAAATGGTTTAGAAAATTCAGAAGACATATTTCATTCCTTTCCTAAAAATAGATCTCATTCATTAATTAAAGTATTGAGAGTGTGTAAGTATTCAGAACACGGATTTCATTTCAAAAACGTAAATTTTAGTCATTTCAAAAGAACTGTTTCATTTTATTCATCAAAAATAATTTCATTCATTTTCAGAAAGACCGATTTCACTAGTATAAAACTACATATTTCACTAATTTTAAAAAGTGTTTCACTAATTTAAAAACACTTATTTCACTCATTTCAAAAGACTTATATCACTAAATTCAAAAATAATAATTTCTCTCATTATCGGAGAGACCGATTTCACTCGATTTAAACAACATATTTCACTCATTTCAAGAAAATATATTTCACTAGTTTGTGTTACATTGATTTTACTTAATTCAAAGTACTGATTTTACTCAACTAAAAAAATAATTTCACTTAAATCAAAGAATCGGTTTCACTTATTTCACACAATTAAAAGAAAAATACCAATGCACAATGTACAATCTCCAACCCCCCTTAATAGTAGAGATGCCTGTTCTAGCTTTGGTAATGTTGGTCCCATGGTTCGTATAGGAAATGAAAGGTTTTAGTTCCTTTTTCCCAAGGTTTTCGTGATGAGGCATCTCTGATATTGTTTATACAAGCTAGATATCATCATGTCGTGTTGGTGTGCATCTCGGAGTTCACCTTCATCGCCATTGGGTAAGTGGCTCTCCTACGACTGCTCCTGTTTGGCTTGGTTAGTGTGGGCGGGCTTTTTGCTTTCAGGTGGTCCTCTACTCACTTCTACTAAAACCGCTCGAGGTAAAAATGGAGGTCAACTGAAAATTTGGAGGAGCCAGAAATGGTGACAACCCGCTGGTGGTGGCAATGTTGTTGTTTCATAACTATTTGAATCCTTTATGGTCTATATGCAGAAATATAGTGAGGTGTGTATTTTCGGGTGATGTTTTGGTAAATCCAAATGGAGTGATATGAGAGAGTAACGGCGGTGAGTAAGTGCTTTGGTAGTTAGTCAGGGCTGTCCCATGAGTTCTAGTTATGTTTGTAGCTCTAGTTAGGCATCTTGCTCTATTAATCTTACATGTCATTGGCATGTCAAAATAGTTTTTGTTCAGCTGGGGAATCAACGAGGACCGAGACTACTTTTATGCGTGAAGTGTAGTTGTATGTGCTCAAGGCTGTTGTTTCAAACGTTGAATATACTGAGCAACGTCAAATCAAGATAACAATTACATGTGTATGCCCTCTTAACCATCAAGCAAATAACTTGTAGAGTATGTCAGACTTTCTTTAGAAGAATAATATATCTTAGTTTAATCAGAATTTCCAATCTATTTGCTAAATCTCTTTGTACACTGACATTTCATTGTCAGTTTCAGACTATCAACAGTAAGCAACTTGTGTATGAACAGTATTGTCTAGTATACGCTCGTGGCTGAACTAGAGGAGGAGCAAATCACAACGTGACGACGCTTCAAACTCTCCAGCCTCGAGCCTTGTTCCGGCCTGGCGGCAAGTAAAATTGAGGAGAAGAAGAAGAAGAAGAAGAAGAAGAAGAAGAAGAAGAAGAAGAAGAAGAAGACCCTGCGGGTGTGGCTAGCTAGAGGCGATGGGCAGGGGCGAGGCCGTCATCGAAGTTCTGGGAGTAGCTCTTGAGGTCGTACCCGAAGCTCACGGCGCGGTGCTTCGGCCGCAGCACGGCGCGCCTCACCCTCCAGAACAGCTCCCTCACAGGAGCCGGCGCCTGCCGCCACGACCCCGACCCGCCGTGGCTCTTCCTCTTCGTCATCTTCCGGCTGCCAATGCTTCTCGTCACGCGCAATGATCCTCCCAGAAACGCCATCGGTCCTTGATGAGTGATTAAACACGGCTCTGTGCTGCTCTTCTTTCTTGATTAGGTTGCTCCTGATCTGAGATGGATGGTTTTGGTTTGCACAAATGGGGCTCCTCAGCAGCCATTTTATAAGCTCGCCGAATGGACGAGGCTCCGACGCCGACGTCAATGACGGCCGGGTCTGCCACCACCCACGCGCACTCATGGCTAGCTGACGAGAAAAATCCACTTTACACAAGGATTAGCCCATGGCAAAATCACATTCCGGGCATCTTTTGCCGTTGCCACCCTAAACTACACACCCCACAGTCAAAGTCCAACGCGGAATCTGCGTGGCCCAAAGGGAGGATAACATCCAAAGAGCGAGGGGTTGGTGGAGGCCTGGTACCGTGTCAACACAGGCAGTTGCATACTCAAAAGTAATTTTGCTTGAGGCATCCATCCACAAGTGTTGGTGCTTGCCACCAGTGCTTTTTACTTCTAAATAATGCTATATCAAACGGTCCCAAGAGAAGAAGCACTGGATCACTTGCTGGTGCTCAGGTTCGGATATCGCCTGACTTTAATTTGGCCGTCCACATTACCGGAAAGATTGGCACGTAGGCAAATACTCTTTATGTGTTAATAAAGCTATGTTGGAACCACGTGCTATTGCTTAGTGAGAGCTCGTATATCCGATCATGAAGATATAGTTCTTTGGGACAAATCTTCATCAAAAAAGAAACAAAGGGAGAAGAAGAAGAAAGATGATGGCTGTATCGTGACGCTTTACACGCACGACGGTCGTGGCTGATATATCCATTATCCATTGTTCAGTTAAGCTGAGGTAGCAGGCTTTTGTACAGACCTAGCATTTTCAACTTCTGTACATACTTATAGCAATTGACATAGAAAGCACAAATTCTAACTGCGCCAGTACCTACTGGCACATCTGTTGCCCTTTGTCTCCGCATCAAGATTGCTGTGCTGACTTGCAGTATAAATGTACCAAATATTTTGTTGCATGAATACATTGCAATAGACTCTTGATAGGGGGCCATGATAGTAGTTTTTCGTCTGATAAAAGTAGAGAAGAACGGATGGCTGCATGCACACAGATTCTCTCTCGCCACCCATTGAAAACCTAGCACTTCATTTTTCTTGTGAGATATTAATTCATTGATATGTTTTCTGGCTACGTGTTCGTGCCCTAGTCTTTGGCCGTCCACATTACCGGAAAGATGGGCACGTAGGCAATGCTCTTTATGTGCTAATAAAGCTACATTGGAACCTTGTTTCAAAGAAAAAAAGCTACATTGGAACCATGCATGTGGTCGTGTTTAGGTGTTGACTCATATCCGATCATGAAGATATAGTTCGTTGGGACAAATCTTCATCGGAAAAGAAACAAAAGGAGTAGAAGAAGAAAGACGATGACTACATCATGACGCTGTACACGCATGACGGTCGTGCCGCATATATCTATTGTTCAGTTAAGTTTCAGGGTACGGTGTTGGTTTCAAGTTCTTGATTGCACCGACACACTCCACGGCGCGGCACTACCAACAGTAAGTACTTCCAACTTTTGTACAGAATTGGCACTTTCAAATTTTGTACAATCCTAGCGAAGAAATCCTCGTATATAAGCAGGGTAAAGAAAAACGACAATAAAAAAGATAGCGAAGGCCATAAAAAACCGCCACACCTAACAAGAAGCCGCTGAGACTATCGAACAAGAATGGAACAACGCCGACTTGAAGAACCACTAAACACCATCGCTAGTAGAGAAAGGGCCATTTGTCCCGGTTCATAAGGGCCTTTAGTCCCGGTTCTGGAACCGGGATTAAAGGGTCGTTACTAAAGCCTCCCCTTTAGTCCCGGTTCTTACATGAACCGGGACTAAAGGTCGTCCACGTGGCCGTTGCTGGAGCTCGACCTTTAGTCCCGGTTGGTAACACCAACCGGGACTAAAGGTATTTTTACGAAAAAAAATTGAACTTTAAAAAAAATTGATTGCAATTCTAGAGAAGTAAGTTAAATCGATCATTATCACACCATATCGGCAACTTCAATTTGTTCATTTCCTGATATCAAGTAATTATTTTCTTTGTCTGGCAGGGTTTGGAATAAATTTACCTCAAAAACTCCGGGACTGCCGAAGAAGCTGGAATTTAGACACCCGAAAGTAAGTACTATAGTAGCATGTTCCACGCATCTCCTAGTGATTCAAGCGCTAGTTTCATCAATACCATTTAGCATGCTTACTAATTATGAGTTTGATTGACCTCTATTTCTTGTAAAGTGGTTGTGGCAGGAACAAGGGAATAATTACTGTGGATACTAATTTTGCGAGTCCATCCGCCACACGACCTGTGAGCGGGGCTACTCCGACAAACAATATGAAGTGCGTAAATAATAATATTCACAATTTTATTTTATTACCATCATTTGTGTTCAGTTTCATTTATTCATATATATATTGACCCCCTTCTTCAAATTAGATATTTCGGATGCGGGATCAACTCCTACCACCAGATCGTATGCGAGGAATTCAAGAGGAATTGGCGGCATTCTTTCTTGACCACATGATCTCTAAAAACGGAGAATACCATGTGGACCCTCAGTTCATTTGGAATTAGGAGATTATGTTGTAAGAGATAATTATATTGTCACATCCCTAGTCCTGGCCTGACCTATGTTTGCTTCCATGTGTGCATCATGTTTAAATTTTTGAAACTTGAACTGAGGAATTTTGGAAGCCTCAAAAACTTAAATAAAAGAGGGGCAAAGAACCCTGGAAAATGCATTCAATGTTTCCAAAATGGCCTTAAATAATGTTGGTTATATTTTGGCAAGGGTTTTGCACCAAACCAAAAATAATGAACATTTTGAGGAATATTTTGAGCACTGAATTTAAATCATTATTGTATTTGAATTTGGAATTATATTCATAATATATGGGATATATTTTCAAATAACTCTGAAATGCTTTATGTGCTGTTGGGAAAGTCCATCTAGCAACATAAATTATTCAGAGGATATCTGGCACTGTTTTGGATTTGTTTTAATTTGAAAAAAACAGTGGCAAAGTATAAAACAGAAACAGAAAAACAATAAAAGAACAGAAACTTACCTGGACTTACCTGGCGCTCACCGAAGCCCACCTGGACGGCCCAACAGTTCCGGCCCAGCCCATCTCCACCCCTCCCCTGTCGTCTTCCTCCCTGCCAGGAGGACGGGCACGCGCCCGGCGCGCGCGGCCACGCGCCCCGGCCACCTCCTCCCTCCCAGCCTGCTTGGCTCCTCCTCGACGCCCCGGTGACGCCACGCGGCCCCCTCGACCCTCTCCTACTCTCCCCGTGCCCCTCTCCTCTCTCTCCCTGGAACACTCTCCCCCTCCTCTGTTCTCCTCACCGAACGCGTCCGCCGCCGCCGACGAGAACCACCGTGGCCACCGGCCACCCCACGCCTCACCGACGCCCCAGGAAGCTCCGCCCCGACCCCCTCTTCCTCCCCACCGATCCACGGCCCTCCGGAAGCCCTGCAGCGTCGCCCTCAAGCTCGCCCCCAACCTTCGGCCGCCGGCGAACTTTCGAGGATTCGCGAGCTCCAGCCCCTCCCCGGCCTCGCCGTTGCCTCCACCAGATCCGCTGTGAGCTACTCTTCCATTCCCCCTCCTCCTCGCGCTCGTTCCCGTACTCTAGCCGCCCTTTTGACCGGAGCCGATTGCTCCTCGCCGCCGGCCATGGCGTGGCCGTGGCCACAGCCACCGCAGCTCGCTCCCGAGCCCACCGGCGTGCTCACCGCAACCTTAGGAACCCAAAGCACCTAACCACTCGTCCTCCCGTGCACCGCAGCGCCGGTCCCGCGAACCCCCGAGCTCCGGCCGCCGCCTCGGGCTCCACTCCGGCGAACCCCGGCCACCCCCGCACCTCCCGTTGGTTCCCCTAGATGCGCACGGGCACGGGCTACCTCCTGGTGCCCTTGGCGCGTCGATCCGTCGTCTCTGGCGCAACTCCGGCGAGCCACCGCCGCTCTGGGTCGTCGCCGTCGTCCAACCGCCGGCGAATCCGACATGGCCGGTCATTAGGGCCTAACCACCCCCGCTAACCCAGGCCTAGGGCCACTGACCGGTGGGCCCTACCGTTTAATTAACCCGGCTAACAATTTAGTTAAGTTAATTAAACTCTGTTAAATCACTGTGCAGCTGACATGTGGGTCCCGAACGTCAGGTTTGACCCGGACCAGCCCCTGTTGACCTGCTGACGTCACACTGACGTCAGGCTGACGCATTAATGAATTACTGGAATTATTAATATTCAGGAAATTTCAGAAAATGCCCTAAACTTCAATAAATCATAGAAATTCAACCGTAACTCCAAATTAAATAATTTATATATGAAAAATTATAAGAAAAATTCAAGGAATCCATCTGTACCATTTTCATGCATGTTAGAACAACTTATAGCTGCTGTTTAGCACAAATCAAATAAATGGCATTTAAACTCTCACATATGGAGTTTGAATTTGAATCTTGTATTCAAACCAACCCCATTTAACTTGTTGCTAGATGCATTAGCCCAAAACACACTCATATTGCCATGTCATAGCATGCATCATATTGTGCATTGCATTGATCGTGTTTCTTCTGTGTTTGCCGGTGTTGTTCTCCCTCGGTAGACGTTGTACCGACGATGTGATCGTTGACACTGATGAAGACTCAATGTTATCTTCAGAAGTGCCAGACAAGCAAAACCTCCTTGTTCATTCCGATACAATCCTACTCTCTCACCCTACTCTCTTTTACTGCATTAAGACAACAACGATTCAACTGTCACTTGCTGCGGTAGCTGAACCCCTTTATCCTTTGCATGACCTGTCATTCCACAGTAAATAGATGAAACCCACTAGCATGAGTAGGAGTTGTTTGAGCCCTGTTGTGCCTACTCATTCATGTTTGTTTGTCATGCCTGCTATTGCTTAGAGTTGTGTCAGGTCTGATTCATCCGGGATGAATCAAGGTGTATGAACATGTCCTACTGTGTGTGAGCTAAGTGTGTGAATACGATTTGGTAAAGGTAGCGGTGAGAGGCCATGTAGGAGTACATGGTGGGTTGTCTCATTGCAGCCGTCCTCAGGAACTGAGTTCTGTGTTTGTGATCCATGATTCAGCTACTACCACGCATTGGGCCTGAAACCAATGGACCCTCTCGGCTTCTTAATCACCCTTGTCCTCTGTCTAGGAGTTGCAAGTAGTTTCTGGTGTTTGTAGTATGCTGGAGGCCGTGCGCAGCGCTGACCGTAGGGGTGGGCTGTGATGCGGTAGGCACGTGGCACGGTGTACCGGGCGCCCGTTTGGTGTCTCGGGAACCCTGTTCACATCGTTTGGGGCTGTGAGCGAAACTCCGGCCGGATCTCCTCATGGATGGAACCCGAATAGGCGATAAACCTGGACTAGAGACTTGAGTGTTTAGGCAGGCCGTGGCCGACACCCACGTTGGGCTTCCGCTTGAAGGTTGCCGAGTACATGTCGTGTAAACGGCGGTAAGTGGTGAGAGCGTGTGTGAAGAAGTACACCCCTGCAGGGTTAACATCATCTATTCGAATAGCCGTGTCCGCGAAAAAGGACTTCTGGGTTGCTTATATCAGTTCATAGACAAGTGAAAGTGGATACTCTAAAATACGCAAGACAAGCGTGAGTGCTATGGATGCCGTTCTCGTAGGGAGACGGGAGTGGATCCATAGTGGTGTATTGATATGGTGAATATGTGGACTCGTGTGCGCCACCTGAAGAGTTACTTGCAATCATAGTTTAGGTTAGCCACTGAGTCAAAGCTGGCTTGCTGCAGTTAAACTCCACCATCCCCTTTGTGTATAATGATGCATATGTAGTTAGTTCTGATGTAAGTCTTGCTGGGTACATTTGTACTCACGTTTGCCTATTTTATGTTTTGCAGAGAGACTTCGGTCTCGCTAGTAGTTCCGCATGGACTTCGACGTTTAGCTTGATACCTCAGCTACGATCTTGTGCCCTCGGCAGGATCTGATAGATAGTCAGGCTTCTCAGCCTTTTTCATTTATAGATGTCTGTACTCAGACATGATAGCTTCCGCTTGTGCTTTGACTTGTATGCTCTGAATGTTGGGTCGTGAGACCCCTGTTTGTAATATCTCGCTCCTCGGAGCCTATTGATTAAATACTTGAGTTGTAGAGTCATGTCGTGATGCCATGTTGTATTTGCACATATCGAGCATATTGTGTGTATGTTATTGAAATGCTTGGTATGTGTGGGATCTGGCTATCTAGTTGTTTATCCTTAGTAGCCTCTCTTACCGGGAAATGTCTCCTAGTGTTTCACTGAGCCATGGTAGCTTGCTACTGCTCCGGAACACTTAGGCTGGCCGGCATGTGTCCTTCTTCGTTCCTGTGTCTGTCCCTTCGGGGAAATGTCACACGATGAATACCGCAGTCCTGTTAGCCCGCTACAGCCCGGTTCACCGGAGTCCTGCTAGCCCAGTGCTACAACCTGGATTCACTCGCTGATGACCGACACGTTCGATGCTGGGTCATGGATGCCTGTCCCTGTAAGTCTGTGCCACTTTGGGTTTACGACTAGCCATGTCAGCCCGGGCTCCTTATCATATGGATGCTAGCGACACTATCATATACGTGTGCCAAAAGGCGCAAACGGTCCCGGGCAAAGGTAAGGCGACACCCGTGGGAATACCATGCATGAGGCCGCAAAGTGATATGAGGTGTTACATGCTAAATCGATGTGGCATTGAGTCGGGGTCCTGACAGCGTTGGTATCAGAGCTTGACTGCCTGTAGGATTACCAAGCCAAACTGGTCAAAGTTGAGTCTAGAAATTCTTTAGTTATATACGGGAATTGATTGTGGGATGGAACGTAAGGCTCTTTTTACTCCTTATACCTCATGGCCTTCTGATCTGAGTCATCATCTTCTCTTCTACGGGGATTAAGAACTAGGCTATCTCTTCTTTCTATTAGGATCACGTGTTACTAATCAGTAGACTTATAAGATTGTTGGATTTAAGTCTCAGTTCAGTTCCTACTACTTCCGTATGTTAATTGTTGATCTCGGAACCTTGATATTGTGCTTCTGAGTGGTTATGCCACCATTTTGTAGTATGTCTCAAATCTTTTCTGAGCATTTACAGCCGTTATGCTGTCCGAGTCATCCCAGGTTTCTAAATAGTCTGATGCATTTGCAAAATCCTTTCCCTCTGGTTTCGATGTTCCTTTATGCCAGCTCAATCACACTAATTGTTGAGTTGAGGTATTCTATTGCCTTGACATTTATGTTGGAATTATTATTATGACCCTAGGTGTCTCAGGGGATCATCTAGTGGTCTAGCCATGATTTGTGTCCTAGTGTGATGATTCTGGCCTTTATTCTCGAAAGCATTCCGTGATGCTACTTAGTAGTAGGTATTCTACTCCTGGGTTTTGAACCCGAGATTCACTCTACTTACCTCATGTTGATAGTGTTTGCTAGTTCCTTTAGGATATTAGTAACCTTTGCGATAGTTCTCGAGGTTCGTGGTACATCCTTCTTCCAATTACCATGAACCATTCTTGGCAGGAGTTCTTCTGAACCAAAAGATGACAACAAGAGTGCTCTCGATGAGTTCTCCATTCTATATTGTGACTCTGCCAGCTCAACCTTTCTGCATGGGTTATCCGGAAGAATTATGTTGAACTTGGTTCGACATACTAATCTATGCATCCACAACTCAGAAAGTTATATGTTCCTTTGAGTTGTCCCTCTTTAGTTGTCTACTGACCTTCGTCTATCAATTGATAGTCAAGAGTATGCGTGCGTTCGTTTACTGATGCTATTACTCTTGTGGTCCGTCAAGCCATTCTATCACGGAATGACTAGGAGAAACAAACTCCAGTACCTCTTCCCTATCCAGGATTGGGTCAAAGAAGTTGTGCTCCGCAGATCAAATTGCTAATCCAGCTTTTGTTCTGCTCTACCTTGGAGTATTACATATTTTATATCGAGATTGTTATAGGAATTGCACACCATCCTATGAACTCTTGGTACAGTGATACTTCTTGCCATCATTGTTCATTCCTCGGTTCCTGTGTTATTGTAACCGGAATGCCGACAAATGAATCATGGCGTGTGAAATCAATATTGCTAGCAACTCTGTTGCTTGGTAGTTAAATGGACGATAACCTCATTCTTAGCGTGTTGATTATTGAATCGTCACCCTAAGATTGATTGTGCTACCTAGTCCCTATTTCTGGTGCACTCCTCGACCAATGAGTTAGGAATTATTTCAAGTCCTCACTCATTTGATCATGTCGTCTTGCCCTCAAAAGCAAGATTGTTCTCGAGCTTAGTAACATACCGGTGGTTCGTGACTTTCCAAATATCTTCTTGGAAGTGTTACCGGGTTGTTTCCTGACTGTTATGTTGAGCTCGTGATCAAGTTGGTTTCTTGTGAACCACCCTTTCTCCAAGAATCTGTGTTGGATATCCCTGAGCTAGTTGGTTAAGCTAGACAACAACTTGGAGAATTGCAAGATAAAAGCTTGCCTAACTTAGTTCGTTCCAAAGGGATATTCTTGTGTAGTGTGTGTTGAAGAAAGATGATATCTTCATCGATTGGTCCCTGTGATCAGTTGCTGGACCTATTGTCTTATCAATCCTTTGATTTGAGTGTGGGCTATCGTCAAATCAAATCAGTACCAACGATGCTCGTAATGTTGTCTTATTCGTGGTTGATCCCTCGAGCATACACCATTACATCTTTGGTCTGACCAATGCTATCACCGTGTTCACTTAACTATGGAATTCCTTTTAAAAGGAAACCTAGATGAATTGTTGTTGAGCCCATTGACAACATCCTTATCTCCTCCATGATTTTGTTGAACATTAAGCTAGTGTTGGAAACTTTTGAAAGCATTTGTTCATGCTAGCTCATGAAGCATATGTTTGGATGAAGGTAGTGACTTCCTTTAATTCATGTGCATCTGATGCAAGTTGCCGCCGTGGATTCGAGAAAGTCAATGTTGCTTTCTTTGGAATCATTCCAAATCAGTCATGCACACGTGCGAAGAATTCTGTGGTTTGAAGACTTGCAACCTTCAATCTATATGTATCCCTAGCACACCAAGCCACTGATTGATTTGTTCAAGGAGAAGGAGTTCCTTCATAAGAGCTAATCCGGACTTATGTAAGGACTTCGATACCCTCGTTGATGGTTCCCCCTCCTGAACTCGGTAGTGTTTTATTATAAGACTACTTTGTGGTCATGCTTGTCTTGGACAACATGTTCACATGTTTGTAGCAGAACCATCTCATGTTTTGGAGTTTGCTATCGTAGTTCATTTCCCGAGAATCTCGCAACGTTATCTCGTCGAATTGTGTTGCAAACTTTCATTTATCTTCCTAGGCTCGATGAGTCTGGAATATCCTGACACCAACCAGATCTGAATCTCAGGCAGATATGATGGTTTGGAACATTTCCCAAGAACTATAATATTGGTCCCTCGATAACTGATAAAGTGGATGTCGTGGCCAGCACCTCCCAGCCGAAAGACCTATTATTGCAGTATCTTGATTGAAGAAGTTGGCCACCTCCCCATAAGGATTTCGTAGGATTTACCTCCCTAGTTGTTCCTTATGATTTTTGTGTTTCCGAAGTCCGACCTTTTACTTGATGTTCTAGATATCAAACCATATCTATGAATGGGTTACACTAGCACATCAAGGAGAACATTAGAAGTGGAGTGCTAAATGTCTCTCGGTCGATCATCCATATTTTATTTCCTTGGCCCTGCCAAGGGTGAAATCTGAGAAGGTGTTATCTTCTTTTGCATCCGCATCATCCATCATCATTCATCATGGTAGTATGTTGTGTTGCCAGGATCCTTGACACGGATGTTGGTAAAACCTTGATGATTGTGGAAATGCTCAAGTTCTTGAGAGCACGCACAAGCGCTACGTGTTATCATCGGCACTAACTGGGATGCTCTCAGTTTCCTCGGCAATGCTATGACCTTTCAAACAGTGAATTTACTCTCTATTGCTGGGTTCTTCCCCAGTTACCAGAATCATTCCCAGCATTTGCATTTTGTTCCCAGCTTGCACCGCCAATGTGCCATTCTACCATGGGTCTCTTCCATTTCCGGTGATAAGCAAATTCATCCATTACGTTGTCTTCAACAAGGTAATCCACATCATCCAAGTTCGGGTATGCCATTCTACCGAACCCCTCTAAATGATCGATTCTGATTTGCCTTAAGCTGGTATAAAGAGTTTCAAGGATCTTTGAATCAAAGGTAATTCTTTTTGCCACTTAAGGGGATATTTCTACGAGTCACCTTCCCTAAGGTGCATCGTTATGGTATCATGGCAACTCAAACTCCTCGCTACGTTGACAATCGTTTACCACCTTCTTAAGCGTGAAATTGTTGTCTACCTAGTGAACCTTTGTCATCTGCTTCACTCCATTCCTATGGATGTATGCTTCGTCTCTCAGCTCAAGAGATGTTGCTATGTCTCAATCCGTGGGTTAATCCTGAGTTGTTCGACCTTCGAGAAGAACAATTCTTTTAGGGTCTTCCCTTTCCTCTCGCTGACATGATAGTTGGAGTTCTCAGAGGAAGACTTCGAGACAAAGATGGTGTTTGAATCAACGTTCATTTGAAGTGCAACCTGGATCGTGAAGATTGTGCTAGTTGCGTTCCCCCTTCACCTTACCCTACGCTTAAATCTCGGGACGAGATTTTTGTTTAGTGGGGGTGAGTTGTCACATCCCTAGTCCTGGCCTGACCTATGTTTGCTTCCATGTGTGCATCATGTTTAAATTTTTGAAACTTGAACTGAGGAATTTTGGAAGCCTCAAAAACTTAAATAAAAGAGGGGCAAAGAACCCTGGAAAATGCATTCAATGTTTCCAAAATGGCCTTAAATAATGTTGGTTATATTTTGGCAAGGGTTTTGCACCAAACCAAAAATAATGAACATTTTGAGGAATATTTTGAGCACTGAATTTAAATCATTATTGTATTTGAATTTGGAATTATATTCATAATATATGGGATATATTTTCAAATAACTCTGAAATGCTTTATGTGCTGTTGGAAAAGTCCATCTAGCAACATAAATTATTCAGAGGATATCTGGCACTGTTTTGGATTTGTTTTAATTTGAAAAAAACAGTGGCAAAGTATAAAACAGAAACAGAAAAACAATAAAAGAACAGAAACTTACCTGGACTTACCTGGCGCTCACCGAAGCCCACCTGGACGGCCCAACACTTCCGGCCCAGCCCATCTCCACCCCTCCCCTGTCGTCTTCCTCCCTGCCAGGAGGACGGGCACGCGCCCGGCGCGCGCGGCCACGCGCCCCGGCCACCTCCTCCCTCCCAGCCTGCTTGGCTCCTCCTCGACGCCCCGGTGACGCCACGCGGCCCCCTCGACCCTCTCCTACTCTCCCCGTGCCCCTCTCCTCTCTCTCCCCGGAACACTCTCCCCCTCCTCTGTTCTCCTCACCGAACGCGCCCGCCGCCGCCGACGAGAACCACCGTGGCCACCGGCCACCCCACGCCTCACCGACGCCCCAGGAAGCTCCGCCCCGACCCCCTCTTCCTCCCCACCGATCCACGGCCCTCCGGAAGCCCTGCAGCGTCGCCCTCAAGCTCGCCCCCAACCTTCGGCCGCCGGCGAACTTTCGAGGATTCGCGAGCTCCAGCCCCTCCCCGGCCTCGCCGTTGCCTCCACCAGATCCGCTGTGAGCTACTCTTCCATTCCCCCTCCTCCTCGCGCTCGTTCCCGTACTCTAGCCGCCCTTTTCACCGGAGCCGATTGCTCCTCGCCGCCGGCCATGGCGTGGCCGTGGCCACAGCCACCGCAGCTCGCTCCCGAGCCCACCGGCGTGCTCACCGCAACCTTAGGAACCCAAAGCACCTAACCACTCGTCCTCCCGTGCACCGCAGCGCCGGTCCCGCGAACCCCCGAGCTCCGGCCGCCGCCTCGGGCTCCACTCCGGCGAACCCCGGCCACCCCCGCACCTCCCGTTGGTTCCCCTAGATGCGCACGGGCACGGGCTACCTCCTGGTGCCCTTGGCGCGTCGATCCGTCGTCTCTGGCGCAACTCCGGCGAGCCACCGCCGCTCTGGGTCGTCGCCGTCGTCCAACCGCCGGCGAATCCGACGTGGCCGGTCATTAGGGCCTAACCACCCCCGCTAACCCAGGCCTAGGGCCACTGACCGGTGGGCCCTACCGTTTAATTAACCCGGCTAACAATTTAGTTAAGTTAATTAAACTCTGTTAAATCACTGTGCAGCTGACATGTGGGTCCCGAACGTCAGGTTTGACCCGGACCAGCCCCTGTTGACCTGCTGACGTCACACTGACGTCAGGCTGACGCATTAATGAATTACTGGAATTATTAATATTCAGGAAATTTCAGAAAATGCCCTAAACTTCAATAAATCATAGAAATTCAACCGTAACTCCAAATTAAATAATTTATATATGAAAAATTATCAGAAAAATTCAAGGAATCCATCTGTACCATTTTCATGCATGTTAGAACAACTTATAGCTGCTGTTTAGCACAAATCAAATAAATGGCATTTAAACTCTCACATATGGAGTTTGAATTTGAATCTTGTATTCAAACCAACCCCATTTAACTTGTTGCTAGATGCATTAGCCCAAAACACATTCATATTGCCATGTCATAGCATGCATCATATTGTGCATTGCATTGATCGTGTTTCTTCTGTGTTTGCCGGTGTTGTTCTCCCTCGGTAGACGTTGTACCGACGATGTGATCGTTGACACTGATGAAGACTCAATGTTATCTTCAGAAGTGCCAGGCAAGCAAAACCCCCTTGTTCATTCCGATACAATCCTACTCTCTCGCCCTGCTCTCTTTTACTGCATTAAGACAACAACGATTCAACTGTTACTTGCTGCGGTAGCTGAACCCCTTTATCCTTTGCATGACCTGTCATTCCACAGTAAATAGATGAAACCCACTAGCATGAGTAGGAGTTGTTTGAGCCCTGTTGTGCCTACTCATTCATGTTTGTTTGTCATGCCTGCTATTGCTTAGAGTTGTGTCAGGTCTGATTCATCCGGGATGAATCAGAGGTGTATGAACATGTCCTACTGTGTGTGAGCTAAGTGTGTGAATACGATTTGGTAAAGGTAGCGGTGAGAGGCCATGTAGGAGTACATGGTGGGTTGTCTCATTGCAGCCGTCCTCAGGAACTGAGTTCTGTGTTTGTGATCCATGATTCAGCTACTACCACGCATTGGGCCCGAAACCAATGGACCCTCTCGGCTTCTTAATCACCCTTGTCCTCTGTCCAGGAGTTGCAAGTAGTTTCTGGTGTTTGTAGTATGCTGGAGGCCGTGCGCAGCGCTGACCGTAGGGGTGGGCTGTGATGCGGTAGGCACGTGGCACGGTGTACCGGGCGCCCGTTTGGTGTCTCGGGAACCCTGTTCACATCGTTTGGGGCTGTGAGCGAAACTCCGGCCGGATCTCCTCATGGATGGAACCCGAATAGGCGATAAACCTGGACTAGAGACTTGAGTGTTTAGGCAGGCCGTGGCCGACACCCACGTTGGGCTTCCGCTTGAAGGTTGCCGAGTACATGTCGTGTAAACGGCGGTAAGTGGTGAGAGCGTGTGTGAAGAAGTACACCCCTGCAGGGTTAACATCATCTATTCGAATAGCCGTGTCCGCGGAAAAGGACTTCTGGGTTGCTTATATCAGTTCATAGACAAGTGAAAGTGGATACTCTAAAATACGCAAGATAAGCGTGAGTGCTATGGATGGCGTTCTCGTAGGGAGACGGGAGTGGATCCATAGTGGTGTATTGATATGGTGAATATGTGGACTCGTGTGCGCCACCTGAAGAGTTACTTGCAATCATAGTTTAGGTTAGCCACTGAGTCAAAGCTGGCTTGCTGCAGTTAAACTCCACCATCCCCTTTGTTGATAATGATGCATATGTAGTTAGTTCTGATGTAAGTCTTGCTGGGTACATTTGTACTCACGTTTGCCTATTTTATGTTTTGCAGAGAGACTTCGGTCTCGCTAGTAGTTCCGCGTGGACTTCGACGTTTAGCTTGATACCTCAGCTACGATCTTGTGCCCTCGGCAGGATCTGATAGATAGTCAGGCTTCTCAGCCTTTTTCATTTATAGATGTCTGTACTCAGACATGATAGCTTCCGCTTGTGCTTTGACTTGTATGCTCTGAATGTTGGGTCGTGAGACCCCTGTTTGTAATATCTCGCTCCTCGGAGCCTATTGATTAAATACTTGAGTTGTAGAGTCATGTCGTGATGCCATGTTGTATTTGCACATATCGAGCATATTGTGTGTATGTTATTGAAATGCTTGGTATGTGTGGGATCTGGCTATCTAGTTGTTTATCCTTAGTAGCCTCTCTTACCGGGAAATGTCTCCTAGTGTTTCACTGAGCCATGGTAGCTTGCTACTGCTCCGGAACACTTAGGCTGGCCGGCATGTGTCCTTCTTCATTCCTGTGTCTGTCCCTTCGGGGAAATGTCACGCGATGAATACCGGAGTCCTGTTAGCCCGCTACAGCCCGGTTCACCGGAGTCCTGCTAGCCCAGTGCTACAGCCTGGATTCACTCGCTGATGACCGACACGTTCGATGCTGGGTCATGGATGCCTGTCCCTGTAAGTCTGTGCCACTTTGGGTTTACGACTAGCCATGTCATCCCGGGCTCCTTATCATATGGATGCTAGAGACACTATCATATACGTGTGCCAAAAGGCGCAAACGGTCCCGGGCAAAGGTAAGGCGACACCCGTGGGAATACCGTGCGTGAGGCCGCAAAGTGATATGAGGTGTTACATGCTAGATCGATGTGGCATTGAGTCGGGGTCCTGACATATATTGTATATATGTAGCCTGTAGCGTCGGATAGATATACAAGAACTTGTTGTTCGACCAATCTCTCATAGAAGGAGAGGTGGTCGATATCACTTCTCTCTGTATCTATATGTTCATGACGATCTTCTGTTTCCTTCATTTTCTTACTAGCTAGCGTGTCTAGTCCTCTCTATACGTATAGTACGTAGCGTTGACCAAGCACGGAGATAAGAGAGGACACTTCTTTGTATTAATTAGCTAGCTAACGCAATATATGAAACACCTAAATTACCCCCCCCCCCAAACCCCCAAACCCCTCCTTGTTAGTTTCTGATCAATTCGACTGCACACGTTAGTCATATTTGTAAACGATCCTTGTGCCTTTTGCAGAGAGAGCAGCACCGGATTGCGGCCGAAAGAGACTCGCCGTCTGAGGCATTGGCGAGGCCCAAGTGGGACACTCCATTCAACCGGGCGTTGAACATATTGAAACGACAACTGGTGGATACTCGACCATCGTATGGACGCGTGCACGGTGTTGGAGACGGCGCCACGTGGTATTATTGATGACCTTCCGGTAGTAAAGAAGTCTAGGAAGAGAGCGAGGAAAGGCAAAAAAGCTGATTCTATGATCCAGCCGCCTCAGCAGCCTCGGCTTCTGGACCGTATAGATATCCCCGATGCGGATAAATGGCATATCCCCGGTCAACCAATCCTACCTGCAACAGCGCTACGGGCCAGATTCGGCGATCTAAGGAGACTTCATGACGATGTGCTGCGGGTAGAGAAAGGCCTCATCGCCTCGAAAGATCCAGGATACCCACTGTACGTGGTTAACGTTCCGCGGCAAATGTCATACATCGACAGCTTCCCTGCGGATAAGTTCTTCCTCCGATTCGATTACATATTCGACATGTTTCACGTGAAGAAGTTGGATTTTACGTTTGTCCGCCTTTATGCCTCGCACATGAACTACATCATTGGGGTTGAGAAGATACGTCATATCTGTGTCGCTGACCCATACTACATGCACGAGAGCTTCTTGGGAGTCTGTGCAGAGCAGCGTGAATACGCAAGGGATTACATCGTCAGTTTCATGCTCGCCAATAAGGACAAGGAGGCGATTCTCGTGCCTTATCATCCCGTGTAAGTCATCCGCGCTGCTATCCTTCCTTCGATTTCAATAATTCATTTGCACGGTGGAGGCTAATTAATTTGAGGTGTACTTATTTTGCGCAGCGGCGGGCGCGCCGTCCTCATCATCCTCTACCCCCGATTCTCCCACGCTTTTTACTTGGACTTGTCAAAGAACATTCACAAAAAGGATTACACCCACATCAAAGATGTTCTCGACAGTGCTATGTTTTACTACCAAGCAAGGGGTGGAGAGGTTAGGGACAAGAAGAGAAGGGGCGGCAGGGCCGCCTTCAGCCATAAGACCGACTTCTGCTGCATCCAGCAACCGAACAATTCTCTTAATGATGGATTCTATGTCCTACACCACATGCTGGAGTACAGACGGGATCACCAGAACCTTCACATGTCACCTAGATATGGCGATGCCCATATTCTACAATGGGCAAAGGACATAGAAGATATCGAGGATCATCGACTTCGAGCTGAGTCCCATAACATCCAGCGCGAACTTGCCCAAATCATCATGAAAGAGGTCGTCGGAAAAACATGGATGTTCTACGGAGAAGGACAAATGTCGCGGGAAGATGTCCAAACATGGATATCCTCTCAGCGTCTCGACATGAAGCCTTTCACTAAGCTCGGGGACTATCTCCCTGACCTCGATGGATGGCACGGCATGTTGGAGTGATTGTCGATATATGACAATGTGTCTGTTTAGTCCATACTTTCTGTATGACAAAACTTTGAGTTATGCGCAGTGAAACTTTATTTGTGATGTAATTAAACAATCCTCCTCCTCGACTAGCGAAGATCACTCTAGTTAGGGCATTTTGGGTACGATGAACTTTGTTATTTATGCTTATGATATGTTGTTTCTATTTTTGTCAAGTCTGTCTCTTTCTGTTGCTCAACTATATATGTTGCATATCATCGACTCATGTGATGATGCAGGTGCATAGATCATCGATGGCGAAGAAGTGCTACGCCAGGAGTATATATACGATGAGTGGCCGGAGTGTCAGGCCCAGGTGTTGCCGGTTTCCGGTTTCCGAGCGACAGGCAGTAGTTAGTTTAGGGTCACGCTAATGCGAGAGAGGGATACGAACTCATGTACTCAAAGTGATAGCTCTTCTCGCGTATACCATTGTTTAGATGGATGACGATGTATTTGCAAGTAATCAAGGACTTGTATCGCTATTTTCGAGATGATGACGAGATACCTCTTTGTGTTGGATGATGATTATGATGAGACTATTTGCATGTATATGCTATGATTACATTCGTGGTCTCGCAGGCATTTGTATGTGTATCATGATGACATTTCTATGTGCTAAAGATTCTTCTATAAAGC
The DNA here is from genome assembly GCF_018294505.1 of Triticum aestivum. Lineage (NCBI taxonomy): Eukaryota > Viridiplantae > Streptophyta > Magnoliopsida > Poales > Poaceae > Triticum > Triticum aestivum. Next base: position 636,112,538 of record NC_057795.1, on the reverse strand, counting down.
CTGTTCAAATACAAAACAAATATGCCCAAAAAAACAAAAAATCTGTTAAATTAGCAGTAGCGAGTGTATAAAAGTTAGCAGCAGTGCCGCGATAGCAGTAGCGCGTCGCTGCAAAGGACGGTAGAGCTACTAGCAGTAGCAAGCTCCCAATAACCGCGCTGCTGCTACACTTGTGTAGCAGTAGCGCCGGTGACCACGCGCTACTGCTATATGTTAGCTGTAGCGCCTTAGTAGTAGCGCCCCTCCCCGCGCTACTGATACACCTAAAACCTACGCTGCTGCTAGCCTTTTACTTAGTAGTGTGGTGAGGCGAGCATAACTTTCACGTTGTAATTCATTGGCGCAACAACGCACACTGATGCTTCTAGTAAGGATGGATATGTGCCTAAAGGATTAATTATCTACCAAATGGGAGTTTCGAGGGGCCTGAACAATCTGATCACAATCTGATCACGTGGAATACATTATAATGTATCTTAATCAAAAGTGTAAGTTTCAATCTCACCGCTGATCTACATACAAAATTGTAAACTATTTAGGGGCGTGGGGGAGGTTCCAAATCATGCCTCCTGAAAATTGACATCGAAAATTCGCTCACTCCCAGTATGCACCCATATCAAACATGAGAGCGAGATAAGCCCCAGTACGAGAGTGTATTCCAGCACACGCGACATAAACATAAATAGTTTAAATCCCATTCCATCGTGGCAAGTAACGGCTTCCAGACAATAAACTGTCATTCCATTGGTAGTTTCAGACTTTCAACACTACGCAAAATGTGCACGGATAGTAATGACTAATACTATAGTACACTTCAAACTCCGTGCATTACAAGGTGGCGATGCTTCAAACTCTCCAGCCTCGAGCCATGGTCCGGCCAGGCGGCAGGTAAAATTAAGAAGAATAAGAAGAGGACCCCGCGAGTGTCTGTCCACTAGAGGTGGTGGGCATGGACGAGGCCATCATCAAAGTTCTGCGAGTAGCTCTTGAGGTCGTATCCGAAACTCACGGTGCGGCGCTTTGGGTGCAGCACGACGCGTCTCACCCTCCGGAAGAGCTGCCTCATGGGTGCTGGCGCCTGCCGCCACAACCCCGACCCGCCATGGCTCTTCGCCTCCATCATCTTCCGACTGCTAATGCTCTTTGTCACGCGCAATGATCCTCCCAGAAATGCCATTGGTCAACCTTGATGAGATGATGCGGATGGGATGTCACGGTTGATACGATTAAGCACCACTCTGCTGTGATTGATTAGGTAGCTTCTGATTGCAGAAATGGGGCTCCTCAGCAGCCATTTTATAAGCTCGACGAATGGACGGGGCTCCGACGCCAACTAGAACGATGGTCGGGCCCGCTACCACCCACATACACACTCATAGCTGACAAGGAAAATCCCCTTTACACAGCGAGTAGACCATGGCAAAATCATCTTTCGAGCATCTTTTGTTGTTGCCACCCTACACTACACACCCCACAATCAGGTTCGGATAAGTGTTGCATACTCAAAAGTAATTTCACTTGACGCATCCATCGACAAATGTTGGTGTTTGCCGACCAGTGCTTTTTAGTTCTAAATAGTGTAGTATCAAATAGTCCCAAGAGAAGAAGCACCGGATCGTGTGCTGGTACTCAGGTTTGGATATTCCCCAACTTTAATTTAGCTGTCCACATTACCGAAAAGATTGGCACGTCGGCAATACTTTTTATGTGCTAATAAAGCTACGTTGGAACCATGTGGTCTTGGTTAGTGACGATTAGAACCATCAATCCTACAAGTCTACGAATTAGTAACACGTGATCCTGATAGAAGGAAGAGAGAGCCTAGTTCCTTAACCCCGCAGGAAAGGTAAGATGACTCAGATCAGAAGGGCATAAGGTATAAGGAGTAAAAGAGCCTTACATTCCATCCCACAATCAATTCCCTTACATAACTATAGAATTTCTAGACTCAACTTTGACCAGTTTGGCTTGGTAAACCTACAGGCAGTCAAGCTCTGATACCAAAGCTGTCAGGACCCCGATCCCAAGTCACAATGATCTAGCATGTAACACATCATATCACTTTGCGGCCTCACGCACGGTATTCCCACGGGTGCCACCTTACCTGGCCCGGGACCGTTTGCGCCTTTTGGCTCACGTATATGATAGTGCTGCTAGCATCCATATGACAAAGAACCCGGGCTGACATGGCTAGTCGTGAACCCAAAGTGGCACTAACTTACAGGGACATGCATACATGACCCAACAACGAACGTGTCGGTCATCAGCGAGTGAATCCAGGCTGTAGCACTGGGCTAGCAGGACTCCGGTGAACCGGGCTGTAGCGGGCTAACAGGACTCCGGAATTCATCGCGTGACATTTCCCGAGGGGACAGACACAGGAACGAAGAAGGACACATGCCGGCCAACCTAAGTGTTCCGGAGCAGTAGCAAGCTACCATGGCTCAGTGGAAACACTAGGAGACATTTCCCGGTAAGAGAGGCTACCAAGGATAAACAACTAGGTTGTCAGATCCCACACATACCAAGCATTTCAATAACATACACACAATATGCTCGATATGTGTAAATACAACATGGCATCACAACATGACTCTACGACTCAAGTATTTTATTCAATAGGCTCCGAGGAGCGAGATATTACGATCATGGTTCTCATGACCCAACAATCAGAGCATACAAGTCAAAGCACATGCGGAAGCTTAACATGTCTGAGTACAGACATCTACAAATGAAAAAGGCTGAGAAGCCTGACTATCTACCAAATCCTACCGAGGGCACAAGATCGTAGCTGAGGTAACAAGCTAAATGTCGAAGTCCACGTGGAACTACTAGTGAGACTGAAGTCTCTCTGCAAAAACATAAAATAGGCAAACGTGAGTACAAATGTACCCAGCAAGGCTTACATCAGAACTAACTACATATGCATCATTATCAACAAAGGGGGTGGTGGAGTTTAACTGCAGCAAGCCAGCTTTGACTCGGTGGCTATCCTGAACTACGACTGCAAGTAACTTTTGAGGTGGCGCACACGAGTCCACATATTCACCAACCAATACACCACTATGGATCCGCTCTCGTCTCCCTACGAGAACGCCATCCATAGAACTCACGCTTATCTTGCGCATTTTAAAGTATCCACTTTCACTTGTCTATGAACTATACAGGCAACCCAGAAGTCCTTTTCCGCGGACACGGCTATTCGAATAGATGATGTTAACCCTGCAGGGGTTTTGCTTGCCTGGCACTTCTGAAGATAGTATATTTCTTCATTGGTGTCATCGATCACATCGTCGGTACACGTCTTACTGAGAGAGGACAAACACCGACAAACAAAGAAGAAGCATAATCAATGCAATGCACAATATGATGCATGATCATGACATGGCAATATGCTGTGGTTTGAGCTAATGCAACTAGCAGCAGGTTAAATGGAGTTGGTTTGAATCCAAGATTCAACTTCAAACTCCATATGTGAAGGTTTAAATGCCATTTATATGACTTGTGCTAAAAAGCAGCTATAGGTTGTTCTAACATGCATGAAAATGGTACAGATGGATAGATTGGATTTTTCTGATCATTTTTCATATATAATTTGTTTCATTTGGAGTTACGGTTGATTTTATATGATTTTTAGAAGTTTAGACTATTTTCTGGAATTTCCTGAATTATTTTAAATCCAGAAAACAATTACTGCATCAGCATTGCATCACGCTGACCTCAGCAGGTCAACAGACCCGGTCCAGGTCAAACCTGACGCGTGGGGCCCGCCAGTCAGTGAGCGAGTGCTGCCTACGGTCACAGACAGGTGGGCCAGGTTAACAGCCACGTCAGCATAGTCAACACTAACGCGTGGGCCCACCGGGGTTAGTTAAAACTAAGCAGAAAATGTAAACTGTGTTAATTAGGGCGTGGGGCCCATTAGTCAGTGGCCTAGGGGGTTGGTTAGTGTGTGTGTGTGGGGGGGGGGGGTTAGCCGCTAACGACGGCCACGTCAGATTCGCCGGCGGTTAGATGACGACGACGACCCAAAGCGGCAGTGGCTCGCCGGAGTTGCGCCAGGGGCCGCAGCTGGGTGCGCTGAGGGCACCTGGAGGTAGCCCACGCTCCCGCGCATCCAGCGGAGGCAGGGGCAGGTCACGGGGTGGTCGGAGCTCGCCGGAAGTGAGCTCGCGGCGGCGCCGGAGTTCGGGCGAGTGCGGGGTTGGCGCTGTGGTGCACGGGAGGGCGAGTTAGAATATGCGTTAGGCCCGTGGTGGCTTCCTGAGCGCGGTGACACGCTCGGAATCGAGCTCAAGCGGCTGCAGTGACGACGGCGACAAGGTCAGCAGCGGCCGGAGTTCGGCCGCGACGGGGCTATGGCCTAGAGCTCGCAAACGTGAGGGGAAAGAGAGGGTTTCTGCACGGAGGCTCACAGCGGGCTCGTAGAGGTTGTCGGCGAGCTCGGGGGAGGCCGGACGGCGTCGAATCGTCGGTGGTTGTCATCGGATCCCGCGGAAGAAGACGAGGGCGAGGACAACGGCACGGGGCTCCCACCGTCACGTGGCTTGGCGATGAGGAAGAGGGCGTCTCGGCGGAGCCGTTGGACGGTACGGAAAGGGGTAGGGTGGACGATGGCCACGGTGATCGTCGGCGGCGGCGACGGCTGCGTTCGGTCGCGCTCGAGGAAGGGACTGGAGGGCGAGGGAGAGAGTAGAGAGTGAGGGAGAGGAGCGAGGGGGCTGCGTGGCGTCACCCGAAGAGGCCAGGGCGAAGCGGCAAGCAGGAGGTGGCCAGGGCGCGTGGGCGCGCACGTCGGCCACACGCGCGTCCTCCTGGCAGAGGAGGAAGACGACAGGGAAGGAGGCGGTGGTGGGCTGGGACAGCTGCAGTGCTGGGCCACAGCTGGGCCGACTAGGTGGCCTGCACAGTGAGGCCAGGTACTAACTCTCTCTCTCTCTTTTATTTTTTGTTTTCTATTTTCTGTAATCTTTGTGGCTTTATTAAAAATACAAAAATGTTTCCAAAAATCCTGAAAATAGTTGTGGGCTCTGTTAGGATTATTCCTAGCAGCCCACACTTAAGTTCAGAATTAATTGAGCACCTAAAATAACATATAGCATTTAAATGCCCAATTGCAAATAGCATATGATTTAATCCAGAGCCCAAATATGACATGGAAAAAGGTGCAACACCTCTGGTTAATGTTTCTAGCATTTTCCAGAAATGATGGACATTTTTGAAAGCCATTTGGATTCACTGAAAATATTTTAGTTGAACCTAGTGAATTCCTTAGATGCTAGGGTTTAGGCAATCCCCATTTCAAGTTTCATAAAATTTAAACATGATGCATGGATGCTAAAGAAAAAAACAAGCAAGGCCTGAACTGGGGATGTGACAACTCACCCCCACTAAACAAGAATCTCGTCCCGTGATTCAAGACGTGAGGTAAGAAGACAAAGGGGACACTAAGTATCACAAACTTCATGATCCAACTGTCTTCTCGAGGGTGTTGATCTGTTGACTCAATCGATCTTGACGTCTTCGCTTGCGAGGTCTTCATCCAACACAATAATGACAGAAGGAGACTCTCCAGAAAATGATCTCCTCGAAGATCGAGTATTCAAGATCAACTCATGGAGTGAGAGGTAAGAACATCTCTCGAGCTGAGATACGAAGCATTCATCCAAAGGGATGGAGTGGAACATATGTTGAAGGTTCACTAGGTGGACAACAATTCCGCACTTAAGAAGGTGGTAATCGGTTGTCAACGCAGCGAGGAGTTGAGTTGCCATGATACCACAACAAGACACCTTAGGGATGGTGACTCGTAGATATATCCCCTTAAGTGGCAAAAAGAATTACCTTTGATCCAGAGATCATTAAAACTCTTTATACCAGCCTAAGGCAATTCACAAGCAATCATTTGGAGGGGTTCAGTAGAAGGGCATACCCGGATTAGAATGGATGATGTGGATTACCTTGTTGAAAACAACACAAGGGATGATTTTAGTAACTGGGGAGAAGCTCAACAGTAGAGAGTGAGTCTACTGTTTGAAAAGTTATAGCATAACCGAGGAACTGAGAGCAATCCCAGTTAGTGCCGATGATAACACCTAGCGCTTGTGCATGCTCTCAAGAACTTGAGCATTTCCATATTCATCAGGGTTTACCAATCTCCGTGTCAGGGATCCTGGCAACACAACATACTACCATGACGAATACCGGTGGAGGATGCAGATACAAAGGAAGATAACACTTTCTCAGATTTCACCTTAGCGAGACCAAGGGGACAAAATCTGGATGATCGACCGAGAGACATTTAGCACTCCGCTTCTAATGTTCTCCTTGATGTGCTAGCGTATCCCATTCATTGAAATGGTTTGGTACCCAGAACATCAAGTAAAAGGTCGGACTTCGGGAGCACAAGAATCCATAAGGAATAACTATGGAGTAAATCCTACGAAATCCTCATGGGGAGGTGGCCAACTTTCTCAATCAAGAGCCTACAATAATGGGTCTTCCGGCTAGATGTGTTGGCCACGACATCCATTTTACCGGGTTAGAAAGAGACCAATATTATAGTTCTTGGGAAATGTTCCAACCATCATATCTGCCTGAGATTCAGATCTGGCTGGTGTCGGGATATTCTAGACTCATCAAGTCTAGAAAGAAAAATGAAAGTTTGCAACACAAATCGACGAGACGGCGTTGCGAGAATCTCGGGGAATGAGCTACGATAGTAAGCTCCAAAATATGAGCTGGTTCTGCTACAAACATGTGAACACGCTGTCCCAGACAAGCATGACCACGTGGTAGTCTTATAATAAAACACTACCGAGTTCAGGTTGGGAACCATCAACGAGGATATCGAAGTCCTTGCGTAAGTCTAGCTCTTAAGAAGGAACTTCTTCTCCTTGAACAAATCAATCAGTGGCTTGGTGTGCTAGGGATACGTATAGAATGAAGATGATCAGTCTATCAGACCATAGAATACTTCGCACATGCATAACTGACTTGGGATGGTTCCAGGGGAAGTAAAACTTGCTTAATGTTCAACAAAATCATGGAGGAGATAAGGGTGTTGTCGATGGGCTCAACAACAATTCATCCAGATTCCCATAGAGATGGAATTCCATAACTATGTGAACAAGGTGATAGCATTGGTCAGACCAAAAGATGTAATGGTGTATGCTCGAGGGTTCAACCACGAATAAGACAACATTACAAACATCTTGGTTCTGATTCGATTTGACGATAGCCCATACTCAAATCAAAGTTTTTATAAGACAATAGGTCCAACAACTGATCACAGGGACCAATCAATGAAGATATCATCTTTCTTCAACTAACACACCAACACCAGAATATCCCTTTGAAACGAACTAAGTTAGGTAAGCTTTTATCTTCCAACTCTTCAAGTTGTTGTTTAGCTTAACCAACTAGCTCAGGGTTATCCAACACAGATTCTTGGAAAAAGGGTGGTTTCCAAAAACAGCTTGATCACGAGCTCAACATAGCGGTCAGGTGACAACCTGGTGATACTTCCGAGAAGGTAATCGGAAACTCACGAACCACCGGTATGCTTCTAAGCTCGAGAACAATCTTGCTTTTTAGGGCAAGATGATATGATCAAATAAGCGAGGGATTGGCACAGTCCTAACTCATTGATCGAGAAGTGCACCGGAAGTAAGGACTAGGTAGCACGATCAACCCTAGGGTGACGATTCAATAATCAACACGCTAAGGATGAGATTGTTGTCCATTAACTACCAAACAACACGGTTGCTAGGAGTATTGACTTCACACATCATAGTTCACTTGTCGGCATTCCGGTTGCGACAACATGAAACCGAGGAATGAAAAATGATGGCGAGAGTATCACTAAATCAAGAATTCATAGGATGGTGTGCAATTCCCATGATAATCTTAATATAAATATGGTAACACTCCAGGGTGGAACAGAACAAAAACTGGATTAGTATTTTGATCTGCGGAGTACAACTGCTTTGACCCAATCCTGGATATGGATGAGGTACTGGAGTTTGTTTCTCCTAGTCACTCTGGAATAGAATGGCTTGACGGACCACAAGAATAACGGGCATCGATGAACACGAGGCATAACTACTCCTGACTATCAATTGATAGACGGGGGTCGGAATACAACGAAAGAGGGACAACTCAAAAGAACATATGATTTTATGAGTTCTGGATGCATGGATTAGCATGTCGAACGAGTTCGACATATTTCTTCCGGACAATCCATGCGGAAAGGTAGAACTGGCAGAGTCACAACATAGAATCGAGAACTCATCAAGAGCTCTAGTTGTGATCTTTTGGTTCAAAGAACTTCTGCCATAAGTGGTTCATAGTATTTGGAAGAAGGAAATACCACGGACCTCGAGGACTAACGCAAGGGTTACTAATATCCTGAAGGAACTAGCAAATACTAACAACATGAAGGAGGGTGAATCTCGGGTTCAAAACCCAGAAGTAGAATGCCTACTAACTAAATGGCATCACGGGATGCTTTCGAGAATGATGGCCAGAATCATCACACTGGGAACACAAAGCATGGCTGGATTACTAGGTGAATACTCTAGACACCTAGGTCATAATAATAACTCCAACATATACGTCGAGGCAATATAGTACCTCAACTCACTGATTAGTGTGGTTAACCTGGCCAGAAAGGTCATCGAAAACAGAGGGAAAGGATTTTACAATTGCATCAGATTATTTAGAAACCTGGGATGACTCGGACAGCATAACGGCTGTAAATGCTCAAAAGATTTGGGACATGCTACAAAAATAGTGGCATAACCACTTAGAAGCACAATATCAAGGTTCCGAGGCCAACTATGAATACACGGGAGTAGTAGGAACCGAACTGAAGATTAGAACCATCAATCCTACAAGTCTACGGATTAGTAACACGTGATCCTGATAGAAGGAAGAGAGAGCCTAGTTCCTTAACCCCGCAGGAAAGGTAAGATGACTCAGATCAGAAGGGCATAAGGTATGAGGAGTAAAAGAGCCTTACATTCCATCCCACAATCAATTCCCTTACATAACTATAGAATTTCTAGACTCAACTTCGACCAGTTTGGCTTGGTAAACCTACAGGTAGTCAAGCTCTGATACCAAAGCTGTCAGGACCCCGATCCCAAGTCACACCGATCTAGCATGTAACACATCATATCACTTTGCGGCCTCACGCACGGTATTCCCACAGGTGCCACCTTACCTGGCCGGGGACCGTTTGCGCCTTTTGGCTCACTTATATGATAGTGCCGCTAGCATCCATATGACAAAGAACCCGGGCTGACATGGCTAGTCGTGAACCCAAAGTGGCACTAACTTACAGGGACAGGCATACATGACCCAACAACGAACGTGTCGGTCATCAGCGAGTGAATCCAGGCTGTAGCACTGGGCTAGCAGGACTCCAGTGAACCGGGCTGTAGCGGGCTAACAGGACTTCGGAATTCATCGCGTGACATTTCCCGAGGGGACAGACACAGGAACAAAGAAGGACACATGCCGGCCAGCCTAAGTGTTCCGGAGCAGTAGCAAGCTACCATGGCTTAGTGGAAACACTAGGAGACATTTCCCGGTAAGAGAGGCTACCAAGGATAAACAACTAGGTTGTCAGATCCCACACATACCAAGCATTTCAATAACATACACACAATATGCTCGATATGTGTAAATACAACATGGCATCACAACATGACTCTACGACTCAAGTATTTTATTCAATAGGCTCCGAGGAGCGAGATATTACGATCATGGTTCTCATGACCCAACAATCAGAGCATACAAGTCAAAGCACATGCGGAAGCTTAACATGTCTGAGTACAGACATCTACAAATGAAAAATGCTGAGAAGCCTGACTATCTACCAAATCCTGCTGAGGGCACAAGATCATAGCTGAGGTAACAAGCTAAATGTCGAAGTCCGCGTGGAACTACTAGTGAGACTGAAGTCTCTCTGCAAAAACATAAAATAGGCAAATGTGAGTACAAATGTACCCAGCAAGACTTACATCAGAACTAACTACATATGCATCATTATCAACAAAGGGGGTGGTGGTGTTTAACTGTAGCAAGCCAGCTTTGACTCGGTGGCTATCCTGAACTACGACTGCAAGTAACTTTTGAGGTGGTGCAGACGAGTCCACATATTCACCAACCAATACACCACTATGGATCTACTCCCGTCTCCCTACGAGAATGCCATCCATAGCACTCACGCTTATCTTGCGCATTTTAAAGTATCCACTTTCACTTGTCTATGAACTGTACATGCAACCCAGAAGTCCTTTTCCGCGGACACGGCTATTCGAATAGATGATGTTAACCCTGCAGGGGTGTACTTCTTCACACACGCTCTCACCACTTACCGCCGTTTACACGACATGTACTCGGCAACCTTCAAGCGGAAGCCCAACGTGGGTGTCGGCCATGGCCTACCTAAACACTCAAGTCTCTAGTCCAGGTTTATCGCCTATTCGGGTTCCATCCATGAGGAGATCCGGCCGGGGTTTCGCTCATAGCCCCAAACGATGTGTACAGGGTATACCCGGCCATGTGCCTACCGCATCACAGCCAACCCTCCGGTCAGCGCTGCCCACAGCCTCCAACATACTACAAACACCAGAAACTACTTGCAACTCCTGGACAGAGGACAAGGGTGATTAAGAAGCCGAGAAGGTCCATTGGTTTCGGGCCCAATGCGTGGTAGTAACTGTTTCATGGATCACAAACACAGAACTCAGTTCCTGAGGACGGCTGCAATGAGACAACCCACCATGTACTCCTACATGGCCTCTCACCGCTACCTTTACCAAATCGTGTTCACACACTTAGCTCACACACAGTAGGACATGTTCACACACCTCTGATTCATCCCCGATGAATTAGACCTGACTCAACTCTAAGCAATATCAGGCATGACAAACAAACATGAATGAGTAGGCATAACAGGGCTCAAACAACTCCTACTCATGCTAGTGGGTTTCATCTATTTACTGTGGCAATGACAGGTCATGCAGAGGATAAAGGGGTTCAGCTACCGTAGCAAGTAACAGATGAGTCGTTGTTGTCCTAATGCATTAAAAGAGAGCAGGAGCGAGAGCGCGGGATTATATCGGAATGAACAAGGGGGTTTTTCTTGCCTGGCACTTCTGAAGATAGTATTTCTTCATTGGTGTCATCGATCACATCGTAGGTACACGTCTTACTGAGAGAGGACAAACACCGACAAACAAAGAAGAAGCACAATCAATGCAATGCACAATATGATGCATGATCATGACATGGCAATATGCTGTGGTTTGAGCTAATACAACTAGCACCAGGTTAAATGGAGTTGGTTTGAATCCAAGATTCAAATTCAATCTCCATATGTGAAGGTTTAAATGCCATTTATATGACTTGTGCTAAACAACAGCTATAGGTTGTTCTAACATGCCTGAAAATGGAGATGGATAGATTGGATTTTTCTGATCATTTTCATATATAATTTGTTTCATTTGGAGTTACGGTTAATTTTATATGATTTTTAGAAGTTTAGACTATTTTCTGGAATTTCCTGAATTATTTTAAATCCAGAAAACAATTACTGCGTCAGCATTGCGTCATGCTGACCTCAGCAGGTCAACAGACCCGGTCCAGGTCAAACCTGATGCGTGGGGCCCGCCGGTTAGTGAGCGAGTGCTGCCTACGGTCACAGACAGGTGGGCCAGGTCAACAGCCACGTCAGCGTAGTCAACACTGACGCATGGGCCCACCGGGGTTAGTTAAAACTAAGAAGAAAATGTAAACTGTGTTAATTAGGGCGTGGGGCCCATTAGTCAGTGGCCTAGGGGGTTGGTTAGTGTGGGGGGGTTAGCCGCTAATGACGGCCACGTCAGATTGGCCGGCGGTTAGATGACGGCGACGACCCAAAGCGGCAGTGGCTCGCCGGAGTGGCGCCAGGGGCCGCAGCTGGGTGCGCTGAGGGCACCTGAAGGTAGCCCACGCTCCCGCGCATCCAGCGGAGGCAGGGGCAGGTCACGGGGTGGTCGGAGCTCGCCGGAAGTGAGCTCGCGGTGGCGCCGGAGTTCGGGCGAGTGCGGGGTTGGCGCTGTGGTGCACGGGAGGGCGAGTTAGAATATGCGTTAGGCCCGTGGTGGCTTCCTGTGCGCGGTGACACACTCGGAATCGAGCTCAAGCGGCTGTAGTGACGGCGGCGACAAGGTCAGCGGCGGCCGGAGTTCGGCCACGACGGGGCTATGGCCTAGAGCTTGCAAACGCGAGGGGAAAGAGAGGGTTTCTGCACGGAGGCTCACGGCGGGCTCGTAGAGGTGGTCGGCGAGCTCGAGGGAGGCCGGACGGCGTCGAATCGTCGGCGGTTGTCATCGGATCCCGCGGAAGAAGACGAGGGCGAGGACGACGGTATGGGGCTCCCAGCGTCACGTGGCTTGGCGATGAGGAAGAGGGCGTCTCGTCGGAGCCGTTGGATGGTACGGAGAGGGGTAGGGTGGACGATGGCCACGATGATCGTCGGCGGCGGCGACGGCTGCGTTCGGTCGCGCTCGAGGAAGGGACTGGAGGGCGAGGGAGAGAGCAGAGAGTGAGGGAGAGGAGCGAGGGGGCTGCGTGGCGTGACCCGAAGAGGCCAGGGCGAAGCGGCAAGCAGGAGGTGGCCGGGGCGCGTGGGCGCGCGTGTCGGCCACACGCGCGTCCTCCTGGCAGCGGAGGAAGACGACATGGAAGGAGGCGGTGGTGGGCTAGGCCAGCTGCAGTGCTGGGCCACAGCTGGGCCGACTAGGTGGCCTGCACAGTGAGGCCAGGTACTAACTCTCTCTCTCTCTCTTTTATTTTCTGTTTTCTATTTTCTGTAATCTTTGTGGCTTTATTAAAAATACAAAAAAAATTCCAAAAATCCTGAAAATAGTTGTGGGCTCTGTAAGGATTATTCCTAGCAGCCCACACTTAAGTTCAGAATTAATTGAGCACCTAAAATAACATATAGCATTTAAATGCCCAATTGCAAATAGCATATGATTTAATCCACAGCCCAAATATGACATGGAAAAAGGTGCAACACCTCTGGTTAATGTTTCTAGCATTTTCCAGAAATGATGGACATTTTTGAAAGCCATTTGGATTCACTAAAAATATTTTAGTTGAACCTAGTGAATTCCTTAGATGCTAGGGTTTAGGCAATCCCCATTTCAAGTTTCATAAAATTTAAACATGATGCATGGATGCTAAAGAAAAAAACAAGCAAGGCCTGAACTGGGGATGTGACAATATGTGTTGTCATTTAAAAATCATATCATTCCTGCAGTTCCATATAACCCACATAAGTGCACATATTCCAATTCGAATATGAGCTGCAGTAATATGTTCCACCCTAGCTAACCACGTCCCAAATAACGATTCAATGCTAACTGGAGGGGCGATGTTGAAGGCTATATGAATTGTTCGCCAACGCAATTTGGCGAGAGGGCAATCTATGAAGAGATGTTGAATTATTTCATCATGATCACAAAAGCAACATCGTGAACTTCCTACCCATCGTCGCTTTAACAAATTATCTTTGGTGAGGATCACTTGCTTGTGGACAAGCCACATGAAGATTTTAATATGCAACAAAAACTTAACCTTCCAGATATGAATAGATCTCAGGATTGGGCCAGAATTAATAAGATCCATATAAAAAGATTTTACCGTAAACACTCCGTTTCGAGCCAACTTCCGGTGTAATGAGTCAGGTTGGTTGGATAATTAAACACCCATAAATCACAGTACCAAGTGTACCCGGGAATTCCAACGCTCCCCAACTAATAAAGATCGCCTAAACTGGATATTCAAGGGAACCGATTGTAATACTATGCCTACATAATCTTCCTTACGTTGCACAATATTATAAAGGTTTGGGGTAATGGTGTCTCCCCTAGCCACGTATCCTCCTAAAGTCTTGTTGTCATCCCATTGCCAACAAGGAATTTGGTCCTACGAAAGAACAAGTCTTTCGTTCTCATAAGCCCCTTCAAGAAGGTGAATCATTCGGCCTTGCGGTGACCTGGGCAAGAGTTTTCAATTGCAAATATTTTTTTATGTAATATATGTGCGCACATACCGCCAGTCTCTACCGATAACCTATAAAGCTATTTACTCATAAGACATTTATTCTTAATTTCCAGGTTCTCATTACCTAAACCTCCCTGATCCTTAGGACGGCCTAGTATATCCCATCGTGCTAGGCGATATTTCTTCTTGGCCTCATCTAACTACCAGAAGAATCAAGATCGAAAGAAATCTAGCCTTTTCCGTACCCCCTTGGGTATCTCAAAGAAAGATAGTAGGAACATAGGCATACTACTAAGTACTGAGTTAATAAGCACTAGCCTACCGCCGTACGACATTAACTTGCCCTTTCAACAGCTAAGCTGCTTTTCAAATCGATCTTCGATGCATTTCCACTCTTTATTGGAATGCTTGCGATGGTGAATCAGTATGCCCAAGTAACTAAAAGGCAAGTAACCTAGCTCACATCCGAACAATTCTCTATATGTGTCTTGCTCCTCTTTGGCTTGACCAAAGGAGAACAATTCACTCTTGCTAAAGTTGATTTTAAGCCCCGACGATTGTTCGAAGAGACATAAAACTAGTTTCATGTTCCAAGCTTTTGCAATGTCATGCTCCATGAAAAGAATAATGTCATCCACATATTGTAGAATGGAAACTCCCCCATCAACTAGATGAGGAACGATTCCATCGACTAGGCCATTCTCCTTGGCCCTGGCATTAAGAACGGTCAACATATCCGCCACTATATTAAATAGAAGGCGAGACATCGAATCCCCTTGTATGAGTTTGAAAATAGTGCCTGATATCATCGTTAACCTTAATTTCGACACTACCTTTTTGGACTAGAGAACCCACTTGGTTCCGCCATGTCTCACTGAAACCTCTCATGCGCATTGCCTGCTGAAGAAAAGACCACTTAACTTTATCGTATGCCTTATCGAAATCCACTTTGAAGTTAACCCCATCTAGCTTATTCGAATTAATTTCATGGAGCATTTCATGGAGAACAACTACCCCTTCTAGGATGTGTCTCCTAGGCATGAACGCCGTCTGACTAGATTGCACCACCAAATGGGCGATGCGTGTCAGTCTATTAGTCAGTACTTTCATGAATATTTTAGAACTCACGTTCAGAAGACATATCAGCCTAAACTTCTCTATATGAACCACTCCTTCTTTATTTGGCAATAGCGTAATCATTCCAAAGTTAAGATGAAATAGTTCTAGATTCCCGTTAAAGAAGTCTTGAAACATTGGCATAAGGTCGTCCTTAATAATATGCCAACATTTCCTATAGAACTCCATAGGGAACTCATCTAGTCCCGGTGCTTTGTTCGGTTTCATTTGAGATATTGCATCTAGAACCTCCTTCTCGGTAAATGGTGAAGTTAAGATCTCATTTTAAGCTAAGGGATATCCCCAATAACAGACTCATTCAGGGAGACCGTGCTCTCTGCCGGAGGCCCGAATAGATGTTTATAATAATTGGAAATATTTGATTTAAGATTCTCATGACCCACTATGGTCCCTTCGTCCTGCTCAAGCTCGATTATATTTTCTTCCTATCTTTGCCATTCGCAATCATGTGAAAGAATTGTGTATTCTCATCCCCTTGGACAACTTTGAGAACCTTAGCCCGCAATGCCCATTTGAGCTCTTCTTCTCTTAGAAGAGCTCATAGGCGTTGCTCTGCTTCGAATTTTGTGGCCTGCTCGGCCACATCCAGTAGTGTCACTTCTGCTTTGAGGTCCAGAGTATCTATTAATTGGATAAGTCACTACAGGAATCAACTACTTTGCCATCTGCCACGGCGGACGGCAAAGGCATGGATGGCGGACGGCAAAGACCTTTTCCGTCAGCCACGGACGTCAAAAGGTGACGGCAAAGTAGGGGACGGCTAAGAGCTGCGTTGCCGTTCGCTTCGGGCAGCTGACGGCAAAGGGGCCTTTGCCATCAGCAGCGGACGGCAAAGAAGGCGGACGGCAATAAATGCATTGTTACTCCGTTAGGTGGTTAACGGCAGGCCTTTGCCGTCCGCTGCGGACGGCAAAGCCTGTGCCGTCAGCCACTGTAGGCAAACTGACCAAATTGGTCAGCCTCCCAGGAAGCACAGTTGCCTGCCACGTGGCCTCTGTGCCGTCCGCTGCTGATGGCAAAGAGCCCTTTGCCGTCGGTGGCAGACGGCAAAGAGGCTGCATATTGTCTTTTTTTTTGTTTTTTTAATTCAACAATTTTCACAGCAAATATATATGACATATATAGATATATTTCATAGGGCTATTTAACAGCAATCATATCACATATCCAGCACATAAGTTTCATCCATTCATACATAAGCAAGTTCCATCCATACACATTGTTCCATCCATATACATATTACAATGCAAAGTTTCATCAACATATCAAGTTCCATCATAGCAAGCTAGATACAATGCAAAGTTTCATCAAAGGAAAAGCACGCACTCCATCATAGCAAGCTAGCTTCCATGAAGTGAATGAAATCTGCAAAACAGTAAATAAGAAAGTTAGAAATGGGTTGTTTATGAGCTAACTTAGTTGAAATGGATCATTTATGAGCTAACTTAGTTGAAATGGGTCCTTTATGAGCTAACTAAGGTGAAGGGCATCGTTTTTCAGCTAAGTAAGGTGAAATGGATCGTTTTTGAGCTATCTTAGGTGAAATGGATCATTTATGAGCTTTTATGAGCTAACTTAGTTGAAATGGGTCGTTTATGACCTAACTAAGGTGAAATGCCACGTTTTTGAGCTAACTAAGGTGAAATGGATCGTTTTTTAGCTAACTTAGGTGAAATGGATCATTTATGAGCTAATTTAGGTGAAATGGATCGTTTTTAGCTAACTTAGGTGAAATGGATCATTTAGGAGCAAATCTAGGTGAAATGGGTCATTTTGGAGCTAACCTAGGTGAAATGGGTCATTTTGGAGCTAACCTAGGTGAAATGGGTCATTTTAAAGCTAACGTAGGTAAAATGGATCATTTAGGAGCTAATCTACGTAAAATGGGTCATTTTAGAGCTAACTTGGATAAATTGGATCACTTGTAAGCTAACTAAGGTAAAATGAGTCATTTTAGAGCTAACTTTAGGTAAAATGGATCGTTTATGAGCTAACTAAGCTAATTATGCAATTTTTGACATAAGTAACCTAAGTACATATCGTTTTAGAGCTAACTTAGGTAGAATGGATGGTTTATGAGGTCAGTAAGCATATTAAGTCATTTTAGAGGAAAAAAAGCTAACTCTAGGTCATTAAGGTAAGCATATTGGAGGAAATAAAGCTAAGTCTAGGTCTTTATGCATTTGTTAAGCAAAACACTAGAGAAACTTACCGTGATCAGGGAGGTGTACGAGCGGGCTGGCTCGCGCCGGTAGCTCGAGAAGGATCGTGCGATGCGTTTCTGGAGTTAAGCTGCACCAAAGATCATTTCCAAAGTCTCGTTAGCATCATGACACTCAAATGTTAAGACTAGCAAGTAATGTCCATTATAATTAAACTCACCGTGCTCCCAGGAGCAATCACTAGCATTGGCGGAGCGGTCTGACCGGACTTCTCGCACACAGACTGCACATTTGGTTTTCACAACAGAGTCATACTAGTTAGTAATGAGACTCAAATGTTAAGACTAGCAAGTAATCTGCAGAAGAAACTTACCACAAGGAGCTCATACATGGCCCTTGCCTGCGTGTCATTCCGTGCCCTCTCCTCCTCCAACATCTTCGTTGTCCTCTCCTCCAACTCCCGCTGCCTCTCCGCCGCCTCTGCCAGAAATTTCTCCGTTCTATCTCTCTCACTCTGTATAGCAGCCTGCAACACCACTCACATGACCATTTGTAATCATTGATGGAAGCGCACACAATGTAATGGAGAAAGATAGCTGAGTACTTATAACTAACCTTGAAGGCGAGTTGGACTGGCCGTTCACGAGGCCTTATCTCAGGAGCGGAGCTCGACTGGCATGCCTTGATCTCCGGGAGAGTGCTAGGACAACGGATAAGTCCATCTCCCATGGCTATGGAGCCATGGGACCTCCCGCCACCAGATATCATCAGCAGCTCTGTATCAATGGGACCCTGGCTCGGGTTAAAGTCCTCCCCTTTCCTCGCCTTCCCCTGATCTCTATATTGCACGAGCTTGTCGTGGGCGGAGATGTTGGTGAAGTTCTTTGGATCATCGAGGTCAGACGCAGAGAATGCCTTGACTTTCTTGTAAGAGCCAGTGTGGGCCATGGCATACAGGTCATACACCTCTGGCACCTTATCCGCCTTATTGTAGCATGCCTGAAAGGGAGAAACAAAGTAAATTAGTAATTAAAGGGCTAAAGCTAGCATGATGAATGAATTGCATGAATCATGAAGCAAACCACATACCCAGTTCCGCCCGTACTGAAATAAGTTGGAGCTGCCTTGGTGGTGCGGCACACCTTCCATTTGGGCACGTTTGCCCTTGGCCTCGTTGTGGGAGGCCCGCCATTGTTTTGAGCACCACGCATTGACCAACACCTCCCAACAATCCATCCAATCCGCACACCATCTCGGAGGGGCCTAAGTTAGCAAATAGAAACTTTAGCGCTACGACTATGAATTACTAAATGAAGGAAGTAAGTACAAGGCCTTATGAATTACCTTCATGTACTGCTCCTTACTCAAGAACTTACTGCGGCTCTCCTGCTTGGGCTTCTTGATACCACGCCCGACGTAGTAGTCTCGAACAGCCTGCACCCGAACCTCATGCTGTAAGTTCTGAAGTAGGCGCTTGCACTCCTTGTCGATAACATCTGCCTCCTCCTCCTCGTATCCCTCCTCAGACCTGTAGAATGTCTGCAATCAAATGATACAATATTGATTAGTACAATTAATAACTAGCTAGTTCAAGATTTTTAGTTGTGTAAAGGAGAAATTACCCAGAACTTTCTGATCACCACGTCTGCCCTCGTCTTGCACAAGACACTGTCGATAATCTCACCCGGCGGGGCCGGGGCAGCCAAGTAGTGCTCCCAACTCAATCCAACCTCTGGAAGCCGACCCTCACCAGGCAACGTGACAAACCCCGGGAAGTTTTGCCGAATCAAAACTCCAAGGACGGAGTTGGGCCGGCGGACACTTTCATGGTGGTCCCAACCCCTGCAGCATGACAAGGCCAACGCATTAGTTATTTGAAGAAACGTGAATGCAGAAGGTACAAAAACATTAAATGCACTTACCTCTCCCCATCAGGGAAAATCAACCACCTCTGCTCGCGGGTCGCCGGCACGGACGGGAGCCGTGTAGCACCACGCTGCTAGACGTTGCCCCCCTCCTCCTCAATATCAGTCGGCTCCCCGTCATCATCAGCATGGCCACTCGGCTCCCCGCCATCATCAGCATGGCCACTCGGCTCCTCAGGCTGACCCGACCAGGTACCCCATCCAGACGTGTGCTCCTCCGGGGTCTCGTGGGCCGAAGGCCCGTCGACCGGAGGCTTGTGGGCCGAAGGCCCGTCGACCCGAGGCTCATGGGCTGAAGACCCGTGGACCGGAGGCTCGTGGACCGGAGTCCGTGTAGCCTCCTCCTCGGACGAGTCCACCCTAGCAGTCACGTTCTCGGGTGAAACAGCTGGGGGTGGCAGCGAGGAAGGAGCCGTAAGAGTCACCCTACCTCCTCTC
This sequence comes from Triticum aestivum, assembly GCF_018294505.1. Taxonomy (NCBI): domain Eukaryota; kingdom Viridiplantae; phylum Streptophyta; class Magnoliopsida; order Poales; family Poaceae; genus Triticum; species Triticum aestivum. The sequence continues at coordinate 636,092,812 of NC_057795.1, read as the reverse complement.
CCGCGACCACGTGCTCCATGAGGGAGTCCTGGACTAGGGGGTGTCCGGATCGCCGGACTATCATCATCGGCCGGACTCCAAGACTATGAAGATACAAGATTGAAGACTTCGTCCCGTGTCTGGATGGGACTTTCCTTGGCGTGGAAGGCAAGCTTGGCGATACGGATATGTAGATCTCCTACCATTGTAACCGACTCTGTGTAACCCTATCCCTCTTCGGTGTCTATATAAACCGGATGGCTTTAGTCCGTAGGACGAACAACAATCATACCATAGGCTAGCTTCTAGGGTTTAGCCTCCTTGATCTCGTGGTAGATCCACTCTTGTAATACCCACATCATCAATATCAATCAAGCAGGATGTAGGGTTTTACCTCCATCAAGAGGGCCCGAACCTGGGTAAAACATCGTGTCCCTTGTCTCCTGTTACCATCCGCCTAGACGCACAGTTCGGGACCCCCTACCCGAGATCCACCGGTTTTGACACCGACATTGGTGCTTTCATTAAGAGTTCCTCTGTGTCGTCACCTATAGGCTCGATGGCTTCTTCGATCATCAACAACGATGAAGTCCAGGGGGAGACCTTCCTCCCCGGACAGATCTTCGTATTCGGCGGCTTTGCACTGCGGGCCAATTCGCTTGGCCATCTGGAGCAGATCGAAAGCTACGCCCCTGGCCGTCAGGTCAGATTTGGAAGTTTGAACTCCACGGCTGACATCCACGGGGACTTGATCTTCGATGGATTCGAGCCACAGCCGAGCGCGCCGCACTGTCACGACGGGCATGACTTAGCTCTGCAGCCGGACAGTAACCTGGAGGCCGTACACGAGTTCGCTCCAATCTTCAATCCGGAGCCGGCTGCGCAGATCGAGGACGGGTGGCTAGACACCGCCTCGGGGGCTGCAGCCTCTATGGTGATAGAGCCGAACACTGACCTAGTCCCTTATGAAGCTCGTGACTCTGAGGTGCCGGACTCCTTGCCGGACTCCGAACCTCCCGCGCCCCCTCCAATCGAATCCGATTGGGCGCCGATCATGGAGTTCACCGCTGCGGACATCTTTCAACACTCACCTTTCGGCGACATCTTGAGTTCGCTAAAGTATCTCTCTTTATCAGGAGAGCCCTTGTCCGACTGCGGTCAGGACGGTTGGGATACGGACGACGAAGAAATTCAAATCCCACCCACCACCCACTTGGTAGCCACTATCGACAATCTAACCGACATGCCAGACTTCGACTCTGAAGACATCGACGGTATGGACGACGATGCCGGAGACGACCAAGAACCAGCGCCTACTGGGCACTGGACATCCACCTCATCATATGACATATACATGGTGGATACACCAAAAGGAAGTGACTACGAGGAACAACGGGACGTGGCGAAGGACAACTCCCCCAACAAACAACCAAAATGGCGACGCAAGCGCCGCCCGAAGTCCCGCCTTGATAACAACGGTACCCATACTGACCCAGCTTTAGAGCAGGGTGAAGCAGTGGATGATGAACATGCCACCAAGAAACCATCCGAACATGATGGATTGGGCAAGCAACCCATCCCCAGCAAAAAAGGCGATCTCACGCCCGACAAACTACCGGAGCATAAGAACCTTCATGAAAGGCTCGTCGCCACTGCAAGAAGTCTGAAGAAGCAAAAGCAGAAGCTCAAAACAGCGAAGGACACACTCAGAATGAGATGGAGCAAAGTACTCAATACCGTAGATAAATACGGCAATAGTCGACAGGCGAAGAGCTACCCGAAGCGCAAGTTGTTGCCCGAATTTGACGAGGAGGCCGTAGAGCCCCAACAGTCAAAAAATAAAAATGCCGCCTGGCTGGATAGACGACCAGATGACAGGCTAAGAGCGGCGAGGGGCGCTGCACACAAGCCGGCATACGATGCACATAAAGATCCTCGCAAAAAAGATGGCCCGGTTAGGTCCATCTATGGGCCAAAAAAAGAAGACTCCAGGGAGCAATACAACCCGCCGAATATTTGAAGACAACGACACTCCTAAATACAGGGGCGCCGCACACCCACTATGTTTCACCAATGAGGTACTGGACCATGAATTTCTAGCGGGATTCAAACCCGTCAACATAGAGGCATATGACGGAACAACAGACCCCGGAGTCTGGATTGAGGATTATATCCTACACATACATATGGCCAGAGGAGACGATCTCCATGCCATAAAATACCTACCCCTCAAGCTCAAAGGGCCAGCTCGGCATTGGCTCAAAAGCCTCCCAGAAAACACCATTGGAAGTTGGGAAGAGCTCGAGGATGCGTTTCGAGCAAATTTTCAGGGGACTTATGTCCGCCCTCCGGATGCAGACGATTTAAGTCATATAACTCAACAGCCCGGAGAGTCAGCAAGAAAATTCTGGAACAGGTTCCTCACCAAAAAGAACCAAATAGTCGACTGTCCGGACGCCGAAGCCTTAGCAGCCTTTAAGCACAACGTCCGGGATGAATGGCTCGCCAGACACCTCGGCCAGGAAAAACCAAGAACAATGGCTGCACTAACAAGCCTCATGGCCCGCTTTTGCGCGGGGGAAGACAACTGGCTGGCTAGATGCAGCACCGGCGACCCGAGTACATCTGAAGTCAGGGATGGAAATGGGAAATCACGACGCAAAAAAGATCAGCGCCGGAATAAGGAAAATGGCCCAAATAGCACGGCGGTCAACGCCGGATTCAAAAGCTCTCGACCGAATAATAAAACACCGCCCCTCAAGGACAACAGTGACGAGCTATCCAACCTAAACAAAATTTTGGATAGGATATGTCAAATACATAGTACCCCCGGGAAGTCTGCAAACCATACCCACAGAGATATGTTGGGTCTTCAAGCAGTCCGGCCGACTTAACACCGAACGCAAGGGGTCCGACACACGAAGCGAAGACGATGAACCCCACAAGCAGCACGCCGGAAAACAGAAGACTTTCCCACTAGAAGTCAAAACAGTGAACTCACTCCATGTGATAACACGGAAACATAGTGTGGCACCTGCTATACCAGGACACCGTCCGCAGAATGGGGATAGACCCTACCGAAATTCACCATAGCAGCACTTCCTTCAAAGGAGTGACTCCTGGCCTTTACGCCAAATATACATGATCTGTGCTACTAGAGGTCGTGTTCGGTTCATCCGACAACCTCCATCGCGAAAAGCTCATTTTCCATATCGCCCCATTAAAAAGTAGCTATCAAGCACTACTGGGACGCGAAGCATTCGCCCACTTTAACGCAATACTGCATTACGCGTCTCTGACGCTTAAAATGCCTGGTCCATACAGCATAATCTCAGCAAAGGGTAAATCTGAGTGTTCCTCGACCACGGAAAACATGAGACTGCTTTGACAGCCGCCCACTAATCCGACCTTGCTGGTCAAAGCCCTAAAACAGGTCATTCAGACCTTGGAGACGGTTAGGCGAGTCCGGCATAAATAACCAAGGGGCTTCACCGCCGCATACCCCTTTACAAGGGGCTGCACGTACAAACAATGAGAGCCAATAAAGCTCAAATTCATCATACTTTATTTTAACTACACCTTTTGCACGATACTTTTCCAAACTAAGTTCTTCTCCTTTACAGATGAAGCACGTGCTACACCTGTCCAGGATACAGCACAATGGAGACACAGGCGCAGACGTGCAGCAGGGACCCGTTACAAGGATTCTTTTCAGATTAAGACCCTGCGTAAACCTTTCTTACTGTCTCTTGTTGATACACATCCCCCGGTTTCTTACCATAACCGAGGAGGAGGCTGGCGTTTTGGCATCGGCCGCGTCAGAAGTTCCCGCCCGTACCTGGACACTAGGGGCTTAGGGCATTGTCGTGCCCGGTATCATAAAGACCGAACACCTCAGGGAGTGTTCGGCGTCTCGAGTTAGGCCTTATATGCATCAGCTTCAAATCACGTCTTTGGTCAAATGTTGGGTTTGCCCGGCTCCTGTGTTTTGCTGCCTTACATTCCGCACCATCGGCTAACGCGGCACCAGGAGATCTACTGCGATTGTGCCCCGGTTCGGCCGGCCGAGCACCTCAGTAGAGAAAGCCGAAAACTGACTGTCATGATATAGCGAGAGACTGGTGAACCACTCGATCGACTACTGGATTGTTTAGAATTCCTCCTCTTTGACGAAGGACCGCTTCCCGGTCAGGCACATACGCGCCCCGAGTTCGGAGAAGCGTGGTGCCTCTAGGGGCTATATAGTAGCCCCACCTTCGAGCTCCTATGGCTAAGTGAAAGTGATAAAGCATTATAGTCCGGTTGCCTAGTTTGCTACGCTATCACCTCCTTCAAAGGACCAAGACGTTGGATTAAGTGTGAAAAAGCGCTTTTCTTTTTGCAAAACGCCCCGCACCATGTGCGTGGGGGCTGAAGCCAAAGACTGCCATCTTTCAGGTTATACATACACGGCCGCACAGGAGATAGTTCAATACTTGAACGCACAAGTATAAAAAGCTATTGCATTATAAACATGATCTCATAAATCATACACGTCATTTGAACATAACATCTTTCGAGCACTGCGACTCTATTAAACGAGCGCCCTGCAGGACTTCCTCAAAATAGTGCTCGGCGGGTAATCGGCCTTTGTCCGAACCCCGGGATGCAACAGCGGTGGCATCCATCTCCGCCCAGTATGTCTTAACACGGGCGAGAGCCATCCGTGCACCCTCTATGCATGCCGACCGCTTCATCGCCTCGATATGCGGCACCGCCCCAAGGAATCGCTGCAACAAGCCAAAATAACTCTCAGGCTTGGGCCTTTCCGGCCATAGATGAGCGACCACACCTGTCATGGCAAGTCCGGACAATCTATTCAACTCAGCCCACTCAGCCAGCCGGTCAGTCACCGAAAGTGGACGCTCCGAACTATGGAATTGAGACAAAAAAAGCTCTTCCATTTCGTGATCCTTCTGGCTTCAGAAGTGCACGACCGCGTCCGCCGCACTCGCCGCCAAATCCAGATAATGATCCTCCGCACCACACAATTGGCCCAACTGCGCATACTTCGGATCCGTGAACTTCCTACGCAGCAGAAAGTGCTTTCCAGCCGCAATATCTCCGGCCTGACGCAGTTCCTCCTTCATAGCCCGCATCACACTACGGGCATCCTTGGCTTCGGCGGCGGCCCTCTTCAGGTCCTCTTGCTCCGCTCGGCGTTCTCTTTCAAGAACCTCATAGCGGTCGGTAGCATCTTTTAATTTCACGGCCATTCCGGCCATCTCCTCCCTGCTTCGGCAGTGAGCAGCCTTTTCGGCTTTTAGCTCTTCCGCTGCCTTCAAGGCAGCCGCATCACTTTTCCTGGCTTGCTCCTTGGCTCGAGCAAGCTCTGCTCGAAGGTCTTCCACAGCAGCGGCACCATCTGCATCAAGCATACAAATTGTAAGGAACGGGCATCAGCTCCCTTACTAAGTGACCGCGGAGCAACCACCTACCTTGTGACTCGTTAAGTCGTTTATTGACTAGCGCAATGTCCGCATCCGCAACGTCGAGTTGCCGCTTCAGCTCGGCAATTCCATCAGTCCGGCTGGCCACCGAACGTTCCGCCACCTGCATAAGAAAGGCGACATGGTATAACTGAGATTATGATCCTCGGCACGCTGTCGCTTTCAGCAGCATACCAAGTCTCAGGGGCTACTATCTATACAGGGTGCACTCCATGTGCAAAACTGTCAAAAGGTATGTCATTTTTTGCGTACCTCAAACCCCGTCAGCAAGCTTCCGGCGGCCTCATACAAACCGCTCTCGGCAGATGAGATCCTTTCAATCACCATACTCATTAATGTGCAGTGATCTTCTGAGATAGACGCCCTCTTGAGCAAATCCTGCGGCTCCACCGGCCGTACTCCAATGGGTGCCGAACTCCCCGGCCCCGCCGGACTCGGGGAGACCCTCCGTGACGACACCTCAGGGTCGTCCGCCCCTTCCGACGGGGTGGCAGATGGAGGCGTTTCGCTCTCCATCATCTCCAGACGAAGGTCCCCCGAAGATGAGCTCTGCTGAGATGGGCTGAGATTCAAACTACAAGGGGAAAACTTCGGTTACCCTTAGAAATAAAGTAGGGGTATCCCCTATTACAAAATTCCCCTTTTTTACTTACAGCTCGCTGGAGGGCTGATTCCTCTGAGGAGACAGTACTGCTGGGGCTCTTCCCGGCATAGGACCTTCCGGTGCAGATCTCTTTCCCCGCTTTGAGGCCTTGGCCTCCGGGTCTCCGGAAGCGGTCCTCTTCTCCCCCTGGAAGAAGGGACTCTCGATTCCCCCCTTACTGAAAGGCTCCTTGGCAGAGGTGGTAGTTTCCCTATGCCCCCCTTCGCCCTCCTCCGAAGGTGCAACCTCCAAAATTTTGATTAACACGGGATCCGGCATGGTCTCAGGGAGGGGGGCCGGACATCGTATCAGTTTTGCTTGCGCTATCCACTCCTATCCAAGGGATAGCTGGTTAAAAGGCAAACCCATGATAAATAAATGGACAATGTGTCCGGACACAGGGCTACTTACTTGAGTATCCGGGCGATTGCAGCTTAGGCCAGCATCCTCGGTCAAGTCCGGACGCATCTCTTGTGATCCGAAGAACAGTTTGTACATCTCCACGGGCGTCAAACCCATGAAGTGTTGGAGAGCCCGTGGCCCCTCCGGATTAAATTCCCACAGGCGGAGGAGGCGGCGTTTGCAGGGCAGAAGGCGCTGAATCAGCATAACCTGTGCCACTGCGACCAGATTGATCTCCCTTTCTTGGAGGCCTCAAATCCGGTCTTGCAACAGAGGTACGTCTTTAGACGGCCCCCAGTCAAGCCCCTTGTTGACCCATGATGTCAGCCGTTGTGGAGGGCCCGGGCGAAAGACGGGCGGCGGCCTCTGCCTGCTGCCCCTGGGCGCGGTGATATAAAACCACTCTTGTTGCCACGAGCCGAGCTCCTCCTGAAAAGAGCCCTCGAGCCATGGAGCATCGGCCCTCTTGCTTATAACCGCCCCGCCGCACTCTGCCTGACGCCCCTCAATCATCTTCGGCTCCACGTTGAAGGTTTTGAGCCACAAGCCGAAGTGAGGGGTAGTGCGGAGGAAGGCTTCGCAGACGACAATGAATGATGAGATGTGGAGGATGGACTCCGGAGCCAAGTCATGGAATTCCAGCCCATAGTAAAACATGAGCCCCCTCACGAAGGGATCCATCGGGAAGCCTAAACCCCGACGGAGGTGAGACACAAACACGACGCTCTCGCCGGGCTCGGGAGGAGGAATAACTTGCCCTCGGGCAGGCAACCTATGCGAAATCTCGTAGGTTAAGTACCTGGCGTCTCTCAGCTTTAGCACGTCCTCTTCCGTGACGGAGGAGGGCATCCACCGGCCTCGTAGGTCGGAGCCGGACATTGTCGAAGGTCGAAAGTACCCGAATCTGGAGCCCTGGGTGTTGGAACTCGGGGCGAGGGGCGGATTCGATTAAGGATTGAAGAAAAAGAACGGGCCTTGGTCTCATTATAAAGAGGAAGAATACCAAGAGCCGTCCCCGTGACCGTTTGGAACCCGCCTTCGATGGAGGGGGCGTGGCAACGGGCGCGGTTGGGTTACCCACGTCCGTATTTATGGGAATCCCGGAATAAGGGGAACACGATCTCTGCTTCGACAAGACGTGCCAAGGAAACCGCTTCGCTAAACACGCTGGGGTGGTACAATAAAAACGATTCAAGTAAAGGCTTGGTAGTGGTGTGACGTCACGCCACCAAATACGTCAGCAGATTGAACTTGTGTAAATATCATTCTCTCTATGGTGGTATGTGGAATTTATTTTGCAGAGCCGGACACTATCCTGGTGTTCACAATCTTCTATAAATTAATCGGAGATGGAACCCTCCTTGCAATGCCGAAGACAACATGCGCGCCGGACTCATCGTCATTGAAGCCTGGTTCAGGGGCTACTGAGGGAGTCCTGGACTAGGGGGTGTCCGGATAGCCAGACTATCATCATCGGCCGGACTCCAAGACTATGAAGATACAAGATTGAAGACTTCGTCCCGTGTCCGGATGGGACTTTCCTTGGCGTGGAAGGCAAGCTTGGCGATACAGATATGTAGATCTCCTACCATTGTAACCGACTCTGTGTAACCCTAGCCCTCTCCGGTGTCTATATAAACCGGATGGATTTAGTCCATAGGACGAACAACAATCATACCATAAGCTAGCTTCTAGGGTTTAGCCTCCTTGATCTCGTGGTAGATCCACTCTTGTAATACCCACATCATCAATATCAATCAAGCAGGATGTAGGGTTTTACCTCCATCAAGAGGGCCCGAACCTGGGTAAAACATCGTGTCCCTTGTCTCCTGTTACCATCCGCCTAGACGCACAGTTCGGGACCCCCTACCCGAGATCCGGCGGTTTTGACACCGACACTCCACCGCCTCTCTTCTTCTTACCTCGTCCCCTGCTGGGCACCGCAGTCGACGAAGAAGGGCCCGGTGTTGTCGACATACTGTCTAACAACGCTCGGCGGAGAGGTGCGTGTGCAATGGAAGACCTCGCAACACGCACCGACGAAGAAGGGGCCTCGGCGCGCTCCCGACCAGCGCCCACCATCTTTCAACACCTGCCATGACAAAGAATAAACGAAATTAGTACAACATAAAAAAAAGTACCGACATGAATAATAATATGTATATCACTTAAGTGTATCATCATCAAGTACAACATAAAAAAAATTGAATAGCTGACACTACTAATAATCTCGATCAATATCATCAATAAATGCATAATCATCATCATCACTATAATCAATGATGGGCTCACTATAATCATCATCATCAGTATCATTACTATAATCATCATCATCATCACTGGACACACAACAATTATATATATAATTCACAACGAAATTTATGCGTCGGATCCGGAGCAAAGCATATGCGTCGGATCGGGTGTTGTTTCGGGGTCGGGGGTTCGGTTGTCGGGGTCGGTTGTCGGGGTCGGGGTGTCGGGTCAGGTCAAGCTCGGGGTCGGGGTGTCGGGTCAGGCTCGGGGTCGGGGTGTCGGGGTCGGGGTCGGTCTCGGGGTCGGGGTGTCAGGTCGGGATGCCGGGTCGGGGTCGGGGTGCCGTGTCGGTGTCGCTGTCGGGGTGTCGATCGGGTCAGGCTCGGGGTCGGGGTGTCGGGGTCGGGGTCGGGGTCGGGGTGTCGGGGTCGGGGTCGGGGTGTCGGGGTCGGGGGTTCGGTTGTCGGGGTCGGTTGTCGGGGTCGGGGTGTCGGGTCAGGTCAGGCTCGGGGTCGGGGTGTCGGGTCAGGCTCGAGGTCGGGTGTCCAGGTCGGGGTCGATCTCGGGGTCGGGGTGTCAGGTCGGGGTGCCGGGTCGGGGTCGGGGTGCCGTGTCGGGGTGTCGATCGGGTCAGGCTCGGGGTCGGGGTGTCGGGGTCGGGGTCGGGGTGTCGGGGTCGGGGTGTCGGGGTCAGGGGGTCGGTTGTCGGGGTCGGGGTGTCGGGTCAGGTCAGGCTCGGGGTCGGGGTGTCGGGTCAGGCTCAGGGTCGGGGTGTCGGGGTTGCGGTCGGTCTCGGGGTCGGGGTGTCAGGTCGGGGTGCCGGGTCGGGGTCGGGGTGCCGTGTCGGGTCGGGGTTTTTCCCCCTCTTTTTTTCCTTTTCTTCTTCTTCCTCTTCTTCCTTTTCTTCCTTTTTTCTTCTTCTTCTTCCTCTTCTTCTTTTTTCTTCTCCTCCTCCTCTTCTTCTTCTTCCTTTCCTTTTTCCTCTTCTTCTTCTCCTCCTCTCCTCTTTTTTTCTTCTTCTTCTTTCCTAAACCTAAACCTAAACCTAAACCTAAACCTAAATCTAAAACTAAAACTAAAACTAAATCTAAATCTAAACTAAACATAAACCTAGAACTAAAAAACAGAAAAAAGGAAAAAACTAAATCTAAACCTAAAACTAAACTAAAACTAAACCTAACCTAAAACCAAACCTAAAATTAAAACTAAAACTAAAACTAAATCTAAACTAAACATAAACCTAAAACTAAAAAAACAGAAAAAAAGAGGAGGTAGAGCTCACCTGGGGCAGGGCCGGTGGAGGAGGTGGCCGGTGGAGGAGGGGGGCGGGGCGTCCTGGGGCGGCGGCGCCGGGCCCGGGGCGGTGGGGCGCGGGGGGGGGGGGGGGCGCCGGGGCACGGCGGTGCCTAGACGGAGGGCGGCGGGGGCGACGGGGCGGGGTGCCGGTGGGGTGCCGGCGCCGGGCGACAGTGGCGACGAGGCGGGGGGCGGTGGAGGAGGGGGGCGGGGCGGCCTGGGGCGGCGGCGCCGGGCCCGGGGCTGTGGGGCGCGGCGGGGCCGGGGCGCGGCGGCGCCGAGACGGCAGGGCGGCGGGGCGGTGGGGCGACGGGGGGGGGGGTGGGGGGTGTGTCCGGTGGGGCGGCGGGGCGGTGGGGCGACCGGGCGGCGGCGAGTGGTGGGGGCGGTGGCGCGCGTGTGGGAGCAGGGAGAGAAACAGAAAGAGAGGGCGGTGTGGGGCGCACCGTTAGATATGTTAACTATTTGCCGTCCGCTTTTTTGCTCTTTGCCGTTCGCTAGCAGACGGCAAAGAGGGGGGGCGTTAAGTATTTTTTAAACAGCTCCTCAGTGGGGCCCCCTCCCTCTTTGCCGTCTGCTAGCCGATGGGAAAGAATCTTTGCTGTCAGCTAGCGGACGGCAAAGAACTGGCTGATGGCAAAGACTTTCTTTGCCATCAGCCAGTTCTTTGCCGTTCGCTTTTGGGTAGCTGATGGCAAAGAGCTTATTTGCCGTCCGCTAGCAGACGGCAAAGAGCTGGCAGATGGCAAAGTAGCTGATTCCAGTAGTGAGTCTTTCTTTTTCTTGTTTGTAAATCCCGCTTTCATTTCTAGCCCAACCCCGTAAAAATTGTCTTAAGTGTCTAATCTTGTTTTGCCACCTCTCTATGCTTGTTTTCCCAGTAACTGGCTTTGTCCATTCGCGTGCTATGATGGCCAAAAAATTCTCTTTCTTGAACCAACTCATTTCGAAAGAGAAAGTGTTTTTGTTACCAATATGTGTTGCGTCACCCGAGTCTAGTAATAGAGGTGTATGGTCTGAGATTGCCCTCTGCATCACATGCACCGACACCAATGGGTATTTCTGTTCCCATTCCACACTAGCCAACACCTTATCCAACTTCTCATAAGTCGAAGCAGGTAACGTGTTAGCCCATGTAAATTGTCCACCGGTGAGTTCAATCTCACTTAGATCGAGACTCTCATAATCATGTTAAACATGAGTGACCACCGTCCATAAAAATTGTCGTTGTTCTTCTCATCTTGCCTCCTTATAATATTGAAACCCCCTCCAACTAAGATTGGAACTGTTTCATCTCCACATATCCGTACTAGATCCGCTAGAAAATCGGGTTTGAGTTCGGGTTGGGCTGCTCCATAGACAGCTATGAGAGACCAACGGAAACCATCTAACTTTGATCTCACCCGAAACTTGACCGCAATGTCACCCCTTACTACATTAATGACCTCTAGCATTTCACACCTAACCCCCAGCAAAATCCCTCTGGATCTACTTCTAGGAGGTAAACAGTGCCAATCAAAATCAATCCCACCAGACAAAGTTCCAAGAAACTGTGAGGTGAAATTATCTCGGCCTGTTTCTAGGAGTGCAATAAAGTTTAACTTTTGTTCTACCGATGTCTCTGCAAGGAACCTTCTTTTAGCCAAGTCAGACAGACCTCTACTATTCCAAAAGATTCCGTTCATAGATCATCGTGGAATTTCTTTAAGCTGAACCCTAGCACTCCTCCGAACAGCTGAAGTAGGATCCACCTTTCTTTTCTAGGCTCGCTTGGGCTTATCCCCCGTACCTGGCAAATATATATTGGTATGGTTACTAGAGCCAATATCGTCCACCGGTAATGACCCCTGGCCATTTTCAAGTTCCGACCCATCAATTTCATCTCCAGTCTTCGTATTCGGCATAATATCATTACATAAGTTTTCAAGGGCGGGCATACCAAGGTTTTTCACATCTAACTCATTCATAGGTTTAATGGCTGCTAAGTTACGAATAATTTCAGAAGCCCTCTCCGCTTCTAAGTCTAATAAGTCATTAATAGATTTCGCAACTTCCTTTTCATTTGAGCCTAGTGAAACTCCTAGGTTGTGTGCCTTGTGTTAGGGGATCGTTGCAAAAATTAAAAAAATTCTACGCATCACCAAGATCAATCTATGGAGTAGCTACCAACGAGTGAGACGGAAGCGTTGCCAGAACGCGGATGACGGAGTCGTACTCGAAGCGATTCAGATCGCGGTGGATTCCGATCTTAGTGTCGAACAACGGCACCTCCGCGTTCAACACACGTGCAGCCCGGTGACGTCTCCCGCGCCTTGATCCAGCAAGGAGGAGGGAGAGGTTGAGGAAGATGGCTCCAACAGCAGCACGATGGCGTGGTGGTGATGGAGTGGCAGTTCTCCGGCAGGGCTTCGCCAAGCTCGCGTGGAGGAGGAGAGGTGTTGGGGAGGGGAGGGACTGTGCCTTGGATGTAGTGCTGCAGCCCTCCCCTCACCTCTCTATTTATAGGGAGAAGGGGGAAGGGGGCCTGCCCCTCTAGATGAGATCTAGAGGGTGGGCGGCGGCCAAGGGGAGGGGGCTTGCCCCCCAAGCAAGGGGGGCGCCCCCCTTAGGGTACCCCCAACCCTAGGCGCATGGGCCCTAGGGGGGTGGCGCCCAGCCCTCTTAGGGGCTGGTTCCCTTCCACCTACAGCCGATGAGGCCCTCCGGGATAGGTGGCCCCTCCCGGTTGACCCCCGGAACCCCTCCGGTGGTCCCGGTACAATACCGGTATACCCCCGAACATTTCCGGCGACTGTATGATGACTTCCAATATATAAATATTCACCTCCGGACCATTCTGAAACTCCTCGTGACGTCCGAGATCTCATCCAGGACTCCGAACAACATTCGGTAATCACATACAAATCTTCCTTATAACCCTGGTGTCATCGAACCTTAAGTGTGTAGACCCTACGGGTTCGGGAATCACACAGACATGACCGAGACAGCTCTCCAGTCAATAACCAACAACGGGATCTGGATACCCATGTTGGCTCCCACATGTTCCACGATGATCTCATCGGATGAACCACGATGTCGAGGATTCAAGTAATCCCGTATACAATTCCCTTTGTCAATCGGTACGTTACTTGCCCGAGATTCGATCATCGGTATCCCAATACCTCGTTCAATCTCGTTATCGGCAAGTCACTTTACTCGTTCTGTAATGCATGATCCCGTGACTAACCACTTAGTCACATTTAGCTCATTATGATGATGCATTACCGAGTGGGCCCAGAGATACCTCCCTGTCTTACGGAGTGACAAATCCCGGTCTTGATTCGTGCCAACCCAAGAGATACTTTCAGAGATACCTGTAAAGCACCTTTATAGTCATCCAGTTACGTTGTGACGTTTGGTACACCCAAAGCACTCCTACGGTATCCGGGAGTTGCACGATCTCATAGTCTAAGGAAATGATACTTGACATTAGAAAAGCTTTAGCAAACGAACTACACGATCTTGTGCTATGCTTAGGTTTTGTGATGAGATGTCTCTAATATTGCTTATACAAGCTATATATCATCATGTGGTGTTGGTGTGTACTTGAGTTCATCTTCATCGCTATTGCGTAAGTGGCTCTCCTGCGACTGCTCCTGTTAGGCTTGGTTGGAGTGGATGGGCTTCTTGCCTTTAGGTGGTTTTATGCTTACTTCTACTAAAATTGCTAGAGGAAAAAATGGAGGCGAACTGAAATTTGGAGGGCCAGAAGTGTTGTTAACCCGCTGTGGTGGCAATGTTGACATTTGAGAAATATTGGGACACTTTATGGTCTATATTCAGAAATAGAGTGAGGTGTGTATTTACGGTGATGTTTTGGTACATCCAGACGGAGTGATATGAGAGAGTAACAATGGTGAGTTAGTGCTTTGGTAGTTAGTCAGGGTCGTCACATGAGTTCTACGTTCTGTCTGTAGCTTTAATTAGTCATCTTTCTGTATTTATCTTAGACTTCATTGGCATGTCAAAATAGTTTTTTTTTAACATTTGGAACCAACAAGGACCCAGACAGCTTGTATGCATTAAGAAGCACTGGATCGCATGCTCGTGCTCAGGTTTGGATATCACTCGACTTTAATTTGGCCGTCAACATTACCAGAAACATCGGCACGCAGGCTATACTCTTTATGTGTTAATAAAGCTATGTTGGAACCATGTGGTTTTTGTTAGTGACCACTCATATCCGATCATGAAGATATAGTTCTTTGGGAAAAATCTTCATCGGAAAAGAAACAAAGAGAGAAGAAGGAAGTCGATGGTTGCATCGTGCCGCTTTACACACACCATGGTCATGGCCCATATATCCATTATCCATTGTTCAATTATTAAGCTGAGCTAGCAGCATTAAGCACTTTCTACTTTTTTACAGACCTACAACTTTCAAGTTTTGTAGAGGCCTAGCAATTGACATAGAAAGCGGAAATTCCAATAGCACTGGTACCTACTGGCACATGTGCTGCCCTTCGTCTCTGCATCGAGATTCAAGATTGATGTGCTGACTTGCAGTATAAAGGTACCAAATATTTTGCTGCAACAATAAATTGCAATGCACTCTCACAGGAGTCCATTATAGTATCTTTTCGTATGGTAAAATGCACATAGACGCTTTCTCTTCGCCCATTGAAAAACTAGCACTTCATTTTTTGAGCTATTAATACATTGATATCTTCTGAATAATTTTTATTTTAAAACCATTTAACATATTTGAATTCTTGGCGATGAGATAGTTAAAACAAGATCAAATTTTAATATACTTAAATGATTTTAAAAGTTCATAAACATATTCCACTCCTTGCGTAAAAAATAGATTCCACTCATTAATTGAAAACGGAGAGTGTGGAAACATTCAAGACACTTTTTTCATTTCAAACGTAGATTTCACTCATTACAAAATAATTATTTCATTCAATTAAAAAATAATATCACTTATTTTCAGAAAGACCGATTTCACTTGTTTAAAACTACATATTTCACTCATTAAAAAAGTTTTTGCTCATTCCAAAAGAGTTATTTCAGTCATTTAAAAAATAATTTCCCTAATTATCAAAGAGGCCAATTTCACTCGTTTTAATGAACATATTTCACTCATTTCCGAAGAAAAAAAGATTCACTAGTTTATGAATCATTGATCCGCTTAATTCAGAGTACTGATTTCACTCAACTCAAAACATATTTCACTTATTTCAAAGAACCGATTTCGCTTATTTCGCACAATTAAAAGTAAGACACCAATGTACAATGCACAATCACCAGCACACCGTTAATAGTAGAGATACCTGTTCTAGCTTTGGTAGTAAATGAAATGTTTTAGCTGATTTCCCCCCAAGGCTTTTGTGATGAGATGTCTCTAGCATTTCTTATACAGGCTAGATATCATCATGTGGTGTTGGTGTGTCCCGAAGTTCATCTTCATCACCATTGGGTAAGTGGCTCTCCTGCGACTGCTCCTGTTTGGCTTGGTTGGAGTGGGTGGGCTTCTTGCCTTCAAGTGGTTTTCTGCTCACTTCTACTAAAACTGCCCGAGGAAAAAATGGAGGCAAAATGAAAACTTGGAGGGCCGGAAGTGATGACAACCCGATGTGGTGGCAATGTTCTTTCGAGAAATATTGGAACCCCTTATGATCTATATTCATAAATATAGTAAGGTGTGTATTTTGGTGATGTTTTGGTACGTCCAGAGGGAGTGATATGAGAGAGTAATAGTGGTGGTGCTTTGGTAGTTAGTCAAGGTCATCTCATGCGTTCTATGTTCTGTCTGTAGCTTTAATTAGGCATATTTCTCTATTTATCTTAGACTTCATTGGCATGTCAAAATAGTTTTTGTTCAGCTTCAGAACCAACAAGGACCCAGACAGCTTGTATGCATTAAGAAGCACTAGATCGCATGCTGGTGCTCAGGTTCGGATATCGCTCGAATTTAAATTGTCTGTCCACATTACCGGAAATATTGGCACCTAGGCAATACTCTTTATGTGTTAATAAAGCAACATTGGAACCATGTGGTCGAGTTATTAGTGACCACTCATATATCTGATCATGAAGATATAGTTCTTTGGGATAAATCTCCACCGGAAAAGAAACAAAGAGAAGAGAAGAGAAGAAGAAAGTTGATGGCTGCATCGTGCCACTTTACGCACACCACAGTCGTGGCCCATATATCCATTATCCATTGTTCAGTTATTAAGCTAAGCTAGCAGTAGTAAGCATTTTCTACTTTTGTACAGATCAACCACTTTGAACTTTTGTAGAGGCCTAGCAATGGACATAGAAAATGGATATTCTAACGGCACCTGTTCCTACCAGCACATCTGTTGCCCTTCGTATCTGCATCAAGATTCAAGATTGATTCTACCGGCACACTAGTTTGTGTTAATTTGATTTTACTTAATTCAAAGTACTGATTTTACTCAACTAAAAAAATAATTTACTTATTTCAAAGAATCAATTTCACTTATTTCACTCAACTAAAAGAAAGATGCCAATGTACAATGTACAATCCCCAACTCCTCTTTATAGTAGAGATGCTTGTTCTAGCTCTGGTAATGTTGGTCCCATGGTTCGTATAGGAAATGAAAGGTTTTAGTTCATTTCCCCAAGATTGTTGTGATGAGATGTGTCTAATGCTTATACAATCTAGATATCATCATGTCGTGCTGGTGTGTTCTCTATGTTCATCTTCATCGCCATTGGGTAAGTGGCTCTCCTGCGACTGCTATGTTTGGCTTGGTTCGAATGGACGGGATTCTTGCCTTCATGTGGTTTTATGTTTACTTCTCCTGAAAAGTTGGAGGGGCAAGTGATGACAACCCGCCGTGGTGGCAATGTTGTCGTTTAAGAACTATTCGCACCCTTTATGGTCTATAAGCAGAAATATAGTGAGGTGTGTGTTTTCGAGTGATGTTTTGGTAATTCCAAATGGAATGATATGAGAGAGCAGCGGTGATGAGTTTTGGTGCTTCGGTAGTTAGTCAGGGCCGCCCCATCAGGACTATGCAATGTCTGTAGCTTTAGTTGGGTATCTTGCTCTATTTATCTTGGTCGTCATTGGCATGTCAAAATAGTTTAGTTCAGCTTGGGAACCAATCAGGACCCAGGCTGCTTGTGTGCGTGAAGTATGGTTGTATGTGCTAAAGGTTGTTGTTTCAGTTGATAAATACTTACATTGAGCAACATTAAATCCAGATAATAGTTGCATATGTATGCCCCTCTTAACAATCAAGCAACTAACTTGCAGAATATGTCAGATTTTCTTTCGAAAAATAATATATCTTGGTTCAATTAGAGTTTACAAGCTATTTTCTAAATCTCATGGTGCAATGAGGTGAGCATAACTTTGACGTTGTAATTCAACGCCGTAGCAACACACGCTGATGCTTCTAGTAAGGATGGATTTCGGCACAAATGACCAATGATCTACTAAATGGGAGTTTCGAGGGGCCTGAACATTCTGATAATGTCCCCTCCATCAACACCATCATTGCTGATGTTCACGCGATGGCTCTCCGCTTGGCGCCGCTGCTACCTCCTCCACCACCAGAGCCGGATTAGATCTTCACATTCTGCGCCGCCACCTGTCTATTTTTCTTTTTTTTTGTGCTTGTTGAACTGTGCCCTCAACAGAACCTGAGTACCTTGTGTTGTGCTACCTTGTGTGCGATGTGTGTGTGCGTGTTTGCTGCGAACTTTGTTGGACATTGTGCTTCGGTGGTTTGCTTTATATATAAAGCAGGGTGAAAGTATTTTTTGGTATGCGTGAAGTATGGTTGTATGCGCTAAAGGTTGTTGTTTCAGCTTTTGAATATACTAAGCAACAATAAATCAAGATAACAATTACATATATATGCCCTCTTAAAAATCAAGCAAATAACTTATAGAATATGTCAGACTTTCTTTTGAAGAAAAATATATATTGGTTTAATCAGACTTTCTTTTGGCGAGCATAACTTTGGCATCTAATTCAACAGCGCAGCAACGCACACTGATACTTCTACTAAGGATGGATCTCGGCCTAAATAAATGATCAATTATCTACCAAATAGGAGTTTCGAGGGGCCTGAACATTCTGATTACATGGAATACATTATAATGTTTCTTCATAAGAGAGATAAGTTTTAGTCTCACCGCTGAAATCTACATACAAAAGAGTGAACTTCTATAAGGGGGTTCCGGATCATGCCTCCTGAAAATTAACATTGAAAATCCACTTCACTCCCAATATGTTATGCACGCATATCAAACAACTTAGTAATACTACACTGGTTTCATCTCGAGAATAAAATGACAGCGACAACGAGAGAAGCCCCTGTGACATAAACAGAAATAGTCAAAATCCCATTCCATTGTGGCAAGTGACGGCTTGCAGACTACATAGAAGGAAGCACATCAGAATAGATACACTATGTGTGTCATTTCATTGGTAGTTTCAGACTTTCAACACTAAGCTACTTGTGTACCAACAGTACTGTCTAATAATAGTACACTGGTAGCTGAGCTAGAGGAGCAAATCACAAGGTCCAGCCTCGAGCCTTGGTCCAGCCAAGGCAGCAAGTAATATTGAGAAGAAGAAGAAGACCCTGCGGCCTGTTGGTGTGGCTAGCTAGAGGCGGTGGGCAGGGACGAGGTCATCGTCGAAGTTCTGGGAGTACCTTTTAAGATCGTACCCAAAACTCACGGCATGGCACGCCTCACCCTCCAGAAGGGCTGCCTCACGGGCGCCGGCACCTGCCGCCACGACCCCAACCTGGCGAGGCTCTTCCCCTCCGTCATCTTCCGGCTGCCAATGCTTCTCGTCACGCGCAATTATCCTCCCAGAAACGCCATCGGTCCTTGATGAGAAAAATCCACTTTACACAAGGATTAGCGCATGGCAAAATCACATTTTGGGCATCTTTTGCCGTTGCTACCCTAAACTACACACCCTACAGTCAAAGTCCAAAGCAGAATCTGCGTGGCCCAAAGGGAGGGTACGACATCCAAAGAGTGAGGGGTCGGTGGAGGCCTCGTGCCGTGTCGACACAGGCAGTTGCGCACTCAAAAGTAATTTTGCTTGGGGCACCCATCGACAAGTGTTGGTGCTTGCCACCAATGCTTTTTAGTTCTAAATAATGTTGTATCAAACTGTCCCAAGAGAAGAAGCACTGGATCGCATGTTGGTGCTCAGGTTCGGATATCCCCCGACTTAATTTGGCCATCCACATTACCGGAAAGATTGGCACGTAGGCAAATACTCTTTATGTGTTAATAAAGCTATGTTGGAACCATGTGCTCTTGCTTAGTCACAGCTCGTATATCCGATCATGAAGATATAGTTCTTCGGGACAAATCTTCATCAGAAAAGAAACAAAGGGAGCAGAAGAAGAAAGACGATGGCTGTATCGTGACGCTTTACACGCACCACGGTCATGTCCCATATATCCATTATCCACAGTAAGCACTTTCTACTTTTGTGAAGACCTACCACTTTCAACTTTTGTTGCAGATCTAGCAATCGACATAAAAAGCCGAAATTCAAACAGCACCAGTACCTACCGGCACATCTGTTGCCCTTCATCTCCGCATCAAGATTGTTGTGCTGACTTGCAGTATAAAGGTACCAAATATTTTGCTGCAGAAATACATTGCAATACACTCCGATAGAAGTCCATGATAGTAGTTTTTCGTCTGGTAAAGGTAGAGAAGGACGGAGTGCTGCATGCACACATATTCTCTCTCTCTCTTTCTCTCTCTCTCTCTCTCTCTCTCCACCCATGAAAAAATAGCTTTTCATTTTTCTTGTGAAATACTAATTCGTTGATATCTTTTGAATAAAAATTATTCTAAAATCTTTTTAAATGTTTGACTTCCGGGCGACGAAATCGTTAAACAAGATCCAATTTGAAATATTTTAAATGGTTTAGAAAATTCAGAAGACATATTTCATTCCTTTCCTAAAAATAGATCTCATTCATTAATTAAAGTATTGAGAGTGTGTAAATATTCAGAACACGGATTTCATTTCAAAAACGTAAATTTTACTCATTTCAAAAGAATTGTTTCATTTTATTCATCAAAAATAATTTCACTCATTTTCAAAAAGACCGATTTCACTAGTATAAAACTACATATTTCACTAATTTTAAAAAGTGTTTCACTAATTTAAAAACACTTATTTCACTCATTTGAAAAGACTTATATCACTAAATTCAAAAATAATAATTTCTCTCATTATCGGAGAGACCGATTTCACTCGATTTAAACAACATATTTCACTCATTTCAAGAAAATATATTTCACTAGTTTGTGTTACATTGATTTTACTTAATTCAAAGTACTGATTTTACTCAAGTAAAAAATAATTTCACTTAAATCAAAGAATCGGTTTCACTTATTTCACACAATTAAAAGAAAATACCAATGCACAATGTACAATCTCCAACCCCCTTTATAGTAGAGATGCCTGTTCTAGCTTTGGTAATGTTGGTCCCATGGTTCGTATAGGAAATGAAAGGTTTTAGTTCCTTTTTCCCAAGGTTTTCGTGATGAGGCATCTCTGATATTGTTTATACAAGCTAGATATCATCATGTCGTGTTGGTGTGCATCTCAGAGTTCACCTTCATCGCCATTGGGTAAGTGGCTCTCCTACGACTGCTCCTGTTTGGCTTGGTTAGTGTGGGCGGGCTTTTTGCCTTCAGGTGGTCCTCTACTCACTTCTACTAAAACCGCTCGAGGTAAAAATGGAGGTCAACTGAAAATTTGGAGGAGCCAGAAATGGTGACAACCCGCTGTGGTGGCAATGTTGTTGTTTCATAACTATTTGAATCCTTTATGGTCTATATGCAGAAATATATTGAGGTGTGTATTGTCGGGTGATGTTTTGGTAAATCCAAATGGAGTGATATGAGAGAGTAACGGCGGTGAGTAAGTGCTTTGGTAGTTAGTCAGGGCTGTCACATGAGTTCTAGTTATGTTTGTAGCTCTAGTTAGGCATCTTGCTCTATTAATCTTACATGTCATTGGCATGTCAAAATAGTTTTTGTTCAGCTGGGGAATCAACGAGGACCGAGACTGCTTTTATGCGTGAAGTATAGTTGTATGTGCTCAAGGCTGTTGTTTCAAACGTTGAATATATTGAGCAACGTCAAATCAAGATAACAATTACATGTGTATGCCCTCTTAACAATCAAGCAAATAACTTGTAGAATATGTCAGACTTTCTTTAGAAGAATAATATATCTTAGTTTAATCAGAATTTCCAATCTATTTGCTAAATCTCTTTGTACACTGACATTTCATTGTCAGTTTCAGACTTTCAACAGTAAGCAACTTGTGTATGAACAGTACTGTCTAGTATACGCTCGTGGCTGAACTAGAGGAGGAGCAAATCACAACGTGACGACGCTTCAAACTCTCCAGCCTCGAGCCTTGTTCCGGCCTGGCGGCAAGTAAAATTGAGGAGAAGAAGAAGAAGAAGAAGAAGAAGAAGAAGAAGAAGAAGACCCTGCGGGTGTGGCTAGCTAGAGGCGATGGGCAGGGACGAGGCCATCATCGAAGTTCTGGGAGTAGCTCTTGAGGTCGTACCCAAAGCTCACGGCGCGGCGCTTTGGCCGTAGCACGACGCGCCTCACCCTCCAGAACAGCTCTCTCACGGGAGCCGGCGCCTGCCGCCACGACCCCGACCCGCCGTGGCTCTTCCCCTTCGTCGTCTTCCGGCTGCCAATGCTTCTCGTCACGCGCAATGATCCTCCCAGAAACGCCATCGGTCCGTGATGAGTGATTAAACACGGCTCTGTGCTGCTCTTCTTTCTTGATTAGGTTGCTTCTGATCTGAGATGGATGGTTTTGGTTTGCACAAACGGGGCCTCTCAGCAGCCGTTTTATAAGCTCGCCGAATGGACGAGGCTCCGACACCGACGTCAATGATGGCCGGGTCTGCCACCACCCACGCGCACTCACGGCTAGCTGACGAGAAAAATCCACTTTACACAAGGATTAGCCCATGGCAAAATCACATTCCGGGCATCTTTTGCCGTTGCCACCCTAAACTACACACCCTACAGTCAAAGTCCAACGCGGAATCTGCGTGGCCCAAAGGGAGGATAACATCCAAAGAGGGAGGGGTTGGTAGAGGCCTGGTACCGTGTCAACACAGGCAGTTGCATACTCAAAAGTAATTTTGCTTGAGGCATCCATCCACAAGTGTTGGTGCTTGCCACCAGTGCTTTTTTACTTCTAAATAACGCTATATCAAACGGTCCCAAGAGAAGAAGCAGTGGATCGCTTGCTGGTGCTCAGGTTCGGATATCGCCTGACTTTAATTTGGCCGTCCACATTACCGGAAAGATTGGCACGTAGGCAAATACTCTTTATGTGTTAATAAAGCTATGTTGGAACCACGTGCTCTTGCTAAGTGACAGCTCGTATGTCCGATCAAGAAGATATAGTTCTTTGGGACAAATCTTCATCAGAAAAGAAACAAAGGGAGAAGAAGAAGAAAGATGATGGCTGTATCGTGACGCTTTACACGCACGACGGTCGTGGCTGATATATCCATTATCCATTGTTCAGTTAAGCTGAGGTAGCAGGCTTTTGTACAGACCTAGCATTTTCAACTTCTGTACATACTTATAGCAATTGACATAGAAAGCACAAATTCTAACTGCGCCAGTACCTACTGGCACATCTGTTGCCCTTTGTCTCCGCATCAAGATTGCTGTGCTGACTTGCAGTATAAATGTACCAAATATTTTGTTACATGAATACATTGCAATACTCTTGATAGGGGGCCATGATAGTAGTTTATCGTCTGATAAAAGTGGAGAAGAACGGATGGCTGCATGCACACAGATTCTCTCTCGCCACCCATTGAAAACCTAGCACTTCATTTTTCTTGTAAGATACTAATTCATTGATATGTTTTTGGGCTACGTGTTCGTGCCCTAGTCTTTGGCCGTCCACATTACCCGAAAGATGGGCACGTAGGCAATGCTCTATATGTGCTAATAAAGCTACATTGGAACCTTGTTTCAAAAAAAAAAGCTACATTGGAACCATGCATGTGGTCGTGTTTAGGTGTTGACTCATATCCGATCATGAAGATATAGTTCTTTGGGACAAATCTTCATCGGAAAAGAAACAAAAGAAGTAGAAGAAGAAAGACGATGACTACATCGTGACGCTGTACACGCATGACGGTCGTGCCGCATATATCTATTGTTCAGTTAAGTTTCAGGGTACGGTGTCGGTTTCAAGTTCATGATTGCACCGACACACTCCACCACTACCAGAAACAGAAATATTTCTGTGAGCCGAAACCCGACAGGAAAATAGGGTTTACCGACAGGGAAAGTATTTCCTGTCGGCCAACCGTCAGGGTTAGCCGTCAGGCATAGCTCGACAGGGAAATTATGATATGCCTGTCGGCTGGCCGACATGAACATTTTTCCTGTCGGTTTTCATTGTTTCTCTGACGGTTTTGGCCTCACAGGGATACACAGTCATCAGGTTTGGTAAACCAGGTAAATTTCATATCCCTGTCATACATAACCGCCAGGAAAAAATGAGTCCAATGAACAAAAAAAAAATCTTAGAATTGATGGTCTTACACATAGCTATTTTATTACTCTGAATGTTTAGAACAGAGAAACATCACTATCAATAGCTTCCATCAACCATGAAGTTACAAATTCACATACATCGGATACAATTCCATCAAATTTACATACATGAATCAAAAGAGAATGAAAACAGAGGCGCAACATCTAAAAACACTAGTGCATCAACTAAATATTCACAGCGTGAGACCTCTTTTCATAATGTTTGGTTACAGCTTAAGTTGCAAGCTTCTCTTCAAGGTTACCCTGCAGTGGACGTAAATGAACTTGTACAAAAGTGCAAGTGTCTCGCATAAAAAAAAGTGCAAGTGTCAACACTTTGATACAAAAAGGTGACAACAAACAGGAACAATTGATATCTCAGTTTCTCGCAATAACAGTGGCATATATACACAACTTGTTTTTGTCACAACAAAGTTACCCAATTTTACAGCTATATGGAAAAAATAATGGAGAAATTTGTGATAGAATCATATCTCAGATTTATACAAACCATGCAACTGAAAAAATTCATTCAAATGACAACCTAACCACATGCTTCTGGATTAGTTAGAAATATTTATCAGCTAACAGTCTGGATTGATGAGATATTAGAGGCTTCTTGCAAGTCAGGCTCAAATCACAGTACCAATGTCAATACTCTTAAGTGCAAGTGCTCAATGATGCATCACCACAAAATTGTATGGTAAGAAAATAACAAGGAGTTAAGTCTAACCATTTCAGATGTTCGAGAAAAATGGGCAGAGTCATCATCATCTCCATAACAGTAAAAACCAAAGGATTATGCAAGGCACCACCCCTCGAGCAGGAGCTCGGGTGGTTGCCGATGACACGGAGCTTCCCAGGCGTGCGTGGCCGAAATCTGAGGTGGTGGTCGAGGCACTGGCTGCGGGCATGAGTTGTCGCTTTGGGGATCCTGTTGGTCCGTGGGTGGGCGGCGACATCGGAATGGGGTGCGGTGGATGCACCGTCAGCTGAACACGGGGGTTGCACTTACGGCGGCGTTGCTGCTTGGTGGTGCACTGCTGCAAGAGCTTGGGCGCGCTATGTCCTGGATCCATGGGGTCTTCACTATGGCTGCTCGATGCCTTTGGCCGATGCTTCCTGGGTTCATGCGGGCTCCTCTGGCTGTCGGTGTCTCTGCCGGTCGTGGTGGTCCAATGGGCGGGTGGTGTCGCGTGCTATGGTGTAGGGCTTTGCTAGAAATGTTGATGGGGGTGGGCGTCTGGCCCGGATCTAGCTGGGTAGCAGCGGGGACCATCTGCTGGTTGTCCTGCGGCTTGCCGTGCGGTACGGACTTGGCAAGACTGGATGTGTGCGGTCGTTGCTGGCCTTGTTGCTCATTGACCAGGTGGGTTAGGGATCCAGGCACAATGCTGCTCCGATCTGGCGTTCATGGTGCGGAGGTTGTTGCTGCTCAGCAGCAAGGTGGCGGCTCGCCGCTGGGAGCTAGGATGTGCACAACAGACGGAGGTTGGTGGCGGCTGGCCTTGGTAGGGCCTCGTGGATGTGGCATATCGTTTGGTCTACTCACAGGCATAGAAGACGATGCCAGGCGAAAGTCTGTTTCTGGCTATGGTCGGAGGCGACAACAGTGGCGGCCGTGGGCGTCGCTACCTTCTTGAGGCCGCTGCTATGGTGATGTGCTCCTCTCCCCCGTCGTCCCTCGGTCCATGGAAAACCTCATATCCATCCTCTATCAGACCGGATGATGGAAGCGCCTTGCACCGTTCCCCTCTTGTGGGCATCATTTTTGGAGTTGGGATCAGCCAGAGGAGCCAGTGTTGGTTTGATGGTGGTGGTGGTGCGGCCGGCTTGGGGTCGATGGTGGTTGTTCAGTGGTTTCCTTTTGGGTTCGGCGGCGGTGCCTTTGGTGCCGCAGGGCGGTCATTTGTTTCCCCCTCGTGAAGGTGTCCCACCCCTGTTGTTGTGCAGGCTCAAGACCCTCCCATGTCTGCCGATGTATTGCGGCGAGCTCCGTTCTCTTGGTGATGTCTTAGTTCATCTTTGCTCATAGATGGCGTCTCCCCAACTTGCCAATCATTTTGAATTGCCGTGGAGGAGCTCCTAGCCAAAGTTCGTGTTTGGTGGCACTTGTTGACAGTGGACGCTCCAGAGTTGTGACGTGGGGCCCGGTACGCACGCATGTGCGGTGTGTTACAGCATCTCCAGCCGCGCCCCCAAAAGGGCCTCTCCAGGTGTTTTTTCCGCGCCGGCGCCAAAAAAACACCCCAGTCGCGCCCCCAGGACGCCGAATTCCGCCGGCTCGGCCCATTCTTACACCCAGCGATCGTAGGCCGAAATTGGCGCACTGGGGGGGGGCGCTTGGGGGCTCCGGCGCAAGGGAAAAGCGCTCCTGGGGCCACATTGTTAGGCAAAAAGACAAGACACCCGCCTAGATTCGCCTCCGACCCCCCCCCCCCCCCCCGCACTCGGCCGCCACCCTACAGATCCCAGTGCCGTCCACCGACCACTGCAGCTAGATAGATCTTTTCCTGCCGAGAAAAAGAAGAGGTTTCCTCGGGATTGTGAATTCCATCCGGGAGTTCGACAGCTACTTCAAGTGCAAGATGGATTGCACCGACACACTTGGATTCACCTCAATCCAGAAGTGCACGACAGCTATGAGGATGCTTGCATACGGAGCTACCGGTCATTCACTCGACGACTATGGGCGCATGGCCGAGTCCACCACCATTGAGTGTTTCTACAAGTTCTGCAGGGCAGTGGTGGCAGTGTTTGGACCGCAATACTTGCAAACACCCAATGCGGAAGACACTGCTCGGATCCTAGCACAGAATGCAGTAAGAGGATTTCCTGGGATGCTTGGAAGCATCGACTGCATGCGTTGGAAATGGAAGAACTGTCCATTTGCTTGGCAGGGGTTGTACAAAGGCGCCAAAGACGGATGCAGTGTGGTACTTGAGGCAGTGGCCACACATGACCTCTGGATTTGGCACTCTTTTTTTGGGATGCCAGGAACTCACAATGACATCAACGTCCTGCAGTGCTCCCATGTCTTTGCCAAGCCTGTTGAAGGTCATTCTCCTCCGATGAACTTCGAGGTCAATGGGCAGCAGTACAACAAGGGGTAATATCTAGCTGATGGTATTTATCCGAGATGATCGACATTTGTGAAGACCATCTCAAACCCTGTGCCAGGAGGCAAGAACACCTGGTTTGTGAAGGTTTAGGAGGCTTGCAGGAAGGATGTCGAGCGGGCATTTGGTGTGCTCCAATCTTGATTTGCTGTTGTCTGGTTCCCTGCTCAGACCTGGTCGAAATATCAAATGTGGGACATCATGACTTGCTATGTCATCTTGCACAACATGATCATTGAGAGCGAGCAGGAAGAGCCAGTGTTTGACACTGGACCATATTACAGGCAGGGTCCTCTTGCCCAAGTTGATCACCAGCTATCGGCAACCTGGACTGACTACCTTAATATGCGTCAGGAGATCCGAGACCCACAGGTGCATCAAGAACTGCAACACGATCTGGTGGAGCACCTATGGAGGCTCAAGGGCGAGGCCGGGCGACACCGGAATGACGTGTGATGAAATTTGAGTTTTTATTTGTTAACGATATAATTTGTATTGAACTATTTGATTTATGTGATGAAACACGCCGAAACACGCCGCCAAACTATGTGACGAACTAATTGATTTCTATTTGTATGCGAAAATTCACGCCGAAACACGCCGAACCGCGCCGAATATGGGCCGATTCACGCAGATATCGGGTCGATTTTTGACACAATTGGGCCGAAAATTGGGCTGAAATCGGCGCCTGGGGGCGACGGCTAGGTGCCCAACCGCCCCAGCGCCGAGTATACCGCCGGCTCACCCTCAGGCCGCTCTTTTTCGGCGCCTTGGGGGGGCGAATGGCTGGAGATGCTCTTAGGCTGCTTGCAAAGTTCTGGCACGTAGATACACTGTCATTTCATTGGCAGCTTCAGACTTCCAACAGTAAGCAACTTGTGATGAACAGTACTGTCTAATATACACTCGTAGCTGAACTAGAGGAGGAGAAAATCACAAGGTGACCATGCTTCAAACTCTCCAGCCTCGAGCAATGGTCCGGCCGGGCAGCGAGTAAAATTAAGAAGAAGAAGAAGAAGAAGAAGAAGAAGAAGAAAAAGAAGAAGAAGCAGCTACGGGTGTCGCTGGAGGCGGTGGACAGGGATGAGGCCGTCGTCGAAGTTCTGGGAGTAGCTCTTGAGGTCGTACCCGAAACTCACGGCGCGGCGCTTCGGCCATAGCATGGAGCGCCTCACCCTCCAGAACAGCTGCCTCACGGGCGCCGGCGCTTGCCGCCACAACCCGGACGCGCCGTGGCTCTTCTTCCCCTCCATCATCTTCCGGCTGCTAATGCTCCTCGTCACGCGCAATGATCCTCCCAGAAACGCCATCGGTCCTTGACGAGTGATTAAACACGGCTCTGCTGCTCTTCTTTTCTGATTAGGTTGCTCGTGAGCTGAGATGGAGGCACCGTTTGCACAAATGGGGCTTCTCAGTAGCCGTTTTATAAGCCCGCCGAATGGATAGGGCTCCGACGCCGACGCCGAACGACGGACGGGCCTGCCACCACCTACGTGCACTCATGGCTAGCTGACGAGGAGAATCAACTTTACACAACGATCATCCCATGGCATCTTTTCCCGTTGTGACCCAACACTACACACCTACAGTCAAAGACTGATCGACATAGTGATGGAATCTCTCTCCCATAAAAGGCAAAGGTACAGTATCCTAGGAGGGTCGGTGGAAGCCTCGTACCGTGTTGACACAGATGCATACTCAAAAGTAATTTCGCTTGAGGCATCCATCGACAAGCGTTGGTGCTTGCCATACCACGACCAATGTTTTTTCAGTTCTAAATAGTGTTGTATTAAAAGGTCACAACAGAAGAAGCACTGGATCGCATGCTGGTGCTCAGGTCGGATATCGCCCGATTTTAATTTGGCCGTCCACATTACCAAAAGATTGGCACGTAGGAAAATACTCTTTATGTCTTAATAAAGATATGTTGGAACCA
The DNA here is from genome assembly GCF_018294505.1 of Triticum aestivum. NCBI lineage: Eukaryota > Viridiplantae > Streptophyta > Magnoliopsida > Poales > Poaceae > Triticum > Triticum aestivum. Next base: position 636,064,084 of record NC_057795.1, on the reverse strand, counting down.
TGTGGTCTTAATTAGTGACAACCCATATATCGAATCATGATGATATACTAGTTCTTTGGGACAAATCTTCATTGAAAAAGAGACAAAGGGAGGAGAAGAAGAAAGACGATGGCTGCATCGTGCCGCTTTACACGCACCACGGTCATATCCCATATATCCATTATCCACAGTAAGCACTCTCTACTTTTGTACAGACGTACCACTTTCAACTTTTGTACAGACCTAGCAATCGACATAAAAAGCGGAAATTCTAACAGCACCAGTACCTACCGGCACATCTGTTGCCCTTCGTCTCCGCGTCAAGATTGTTGTGCTGAGTTGCAGTTTAAAGGTACCAAATTTTTTGCTGCAGAAATACATTGCAATACACTCCGATATAAGTCTATGATAGTAGTTTTTCGTCTGGTAAAGGAAGAGAATGACGGAGTGCTGCATGCACACATATTCTCTCTCTCCACCCATTAAGAAAACTAGCTTTTCATTTTTCTTGTGAAATACTAATTCATTCATATCTTTTGAATAAAAAATTATTCAAAAATATTTTTAAATACTGGAATTCCGGGCGACGAGATCGCTAAAACAAGATCAGATTTGAATATATTTTGAATGATTTAAAAACTTCATGAAACATATTTCACTCATTTCTTAAAAAAAAGATTTCATTCATTAATTAAAAACACTGATTTCATTTCAATATTCAGAACACTGATTTCATTTCAGAAACATTGATTTCACCCACTTCAAAAGAATTGTTCCATTTAATTCAACAAGAATAATTTCACTCATTTTCAGAAAGACCGATTTCACTAGTATAAGAATACATATATCATTCACTTAAAAACACCGATTTCACTTTTTTAAGACAACATATTTTACTCATTTCAAAGACAAAAGATTTCACTACACTAATTTATGAATCATTGATTTCACTTATTTCAAAGAACCGATTTCACTATTTTTAAACAACACATTTCACTCATTTCAAGGAAAGAGATATCACAAGTTTATATCATTGATTTTGGTTAATTCAAAGTACTGATTTCAATGAACTCAAAAAATGATTTCACTTATTTCGAAGAACCGATTTCACTTCACATAATGAAAAGAAGGATACCAATGTACAGTCTACGTTCCTGAACTCCTCTTTAATAGTAGAGATACATGTTCTAGGTTTGATAATGTTGGTCTCATGGTTCGTACAGGAAATGAAAGGTTTTAGTAGTCCTTCCCAAGGTTTTTGTGATGAGATGTCTCTGATATTGCTTATACAAGCTAGATATTTACATGTCGTGTTGATGTGCATCTCTAAGTTCATCTTCATCGCCGTTGGGTAAGTGGCTCTCCTGCGACTGCTCCAGTTTGGCTTCGTTGGACTGGACGAGCTTCTTGCCTTCAGGTGGTTTTCTGCTTACTTCTACTAAACCACCCGAGGAAAAAATGAAGGCCAACTGAAAGTTGGCGGGGTAAGTGATGACAACCCGCTCTGGTGGCAATGTTGTCGTCTGAGAACTATTCACACCCTATATGGTCTATATGTAGAAATATGGTGAGGTGCATATTGCCGGGTGATGTTTTCATAATTCCAAATGGAATGATATGAGAGAGTAGCGGTGATGAGTCACTAGTGGAAAACAGGGCTTTGGTTGAGGCCAGGATAAGGGCATTAATCTCGGTTCACTCACGAACCGGGACCAAAGGGTGCATCAGTCCCGGTTCGTGAGGCCAGGGCGCCGACTCAAACGGACAAACGGCGTGTCCGTTTGGGTCGCCCAGTTGGACGGCCAGGCGGACGTGCGCATCCGCATTCTCAAATGGGTCGGCTTGACCGCCCAACGGGAGGCGGACCTAAATGTGCCGACGTGGAAAAAAACAAGCTTGCAGAGATAAACATAATTAAACATAAGTGGCCGGTCAACCGCCGGCCAAAGTCCACTTAAACCTAATTAAACATTACCGGAAAAGAAACACCAGAGGGTCGGTGGAACCCTCGTGCCGTGTCGACACAGATGCATACACAAAAGTAATTTCGCTTGAGGCATTTATCGACAAGCGTTGGTGCTTCCATACCACGACAAGTGTTTTTTCAGTTCTAAATAGTGTTGTATCAAAAGGTCACAAGAGAAGAATCACTGGATCGCATGTTGGTGCTCAAGTTCGGGTATCGCCCGATTTTAATTTGGCCGTCCACATTACCGGAAAGATTGGCACGTAGGCAAATACTCTTGATGTGTCAACAAAGATACGATGGAACCATGTGGTCTTGGTTAATGACAACCCATATATCCGATCATGATGATATAGTTCGTTGGGACAAATCTTCATCGGAAAAGAAACAAAGGGCGGAGAAGAAGAAAGACGGTGGCTGCATCGTGCCACTTTACACGCACCACAGTCATGTCCTATATATCCATTATCCACAGTAAGCATAAAAAGCGGAAATTCTAACAGCACGTGTACCTACCGGAACATCGGTTGCCCTTCGTCTCGCAACAAGCTTGTTGTCCTGACTTCCAGTATAAAGGTACCAAATATTTTGCTACAGGAATATATTGGAATACACTCCGATAGAAGTCCATGATAGTAGTTTTTCTTCTGGTAAAGGTAGAGATGGACGGAGTGCTGCATGCACACATATTCTCTCTCTCTCTCTCTCTCTCTCTCTCTTTCTCCACCCATGAAAAAAACTAGCTTTTTTTTTGTTCAGTGCTTCTTCTCTTGGGAGCTTTTTATTTTAGGTCTAAATAATATGTTCAGTCGTTTCCTTTTGGGTTCGACGGCGGTGCCTTTGGACCTGCGGCCATCTGTTTCTCCCCCTGAAGGTGGCTCGCCCCTGTTGATGTGCAGGCTCAAGACCCTCCCATATCTGCAGATGTGTTGCAGCGAGCTCCGTGCTCTTGGTGATGTCTTAGTTAATCTTGGCTCATAGATGGTGCGAGATGCGTCCCAACTGTCCAGTCATTTTGAATTGTCGTGGAAGAGCTCCCAGCCAAGTTTCGTGTTTGGTGTCACTTCTTGACCGTGGACGCTCTTGAGTTGTGCCATGGGGCTCGGTACGCGCACATGTGCGGTGTGTTAGGCTGCTTGCAAAGTTCTATCATTGTGATCCTCGACGACACCTCACATCTACGAGGGACTTTCATGGCGATGGCCCTTCCGTCAGCTCGTTCGGGCGATGGCGATGATCCTCGACGACACCTCACATCTAAGATCTGAAGAACAATGGTAACAGTTCTGTCTAATATACACGTAGCTGAACCGAGGCAAACCTTTGGGTCATCGCCGGAGCTAAAAAATTAGGGTCTTTTATCGCGCGCGAGTAATCCACATGTCGTTTTTTCGGTGGCTTGTAACAAACTCTATTCTCTCTTATTTAATGGATGAGGCAAAGCTTTTGCCTCCGTTTCACAAAAAAGTAGAGAGGAACAAATCACAAGGTGACGACGCTGCAATACCTCTAGCCTCGAGCCATGGTCCGGCCGGGCGGCAAGTAAAATTGAGAAGAAGAAGAAGAAGAAGAAGACCCCATGGGTGTCAGCTACAGGCGGTGAGCTGGGACGAGGCCATCATCGAAGTTGTGGGAGTAGCTCTTGATGTCGTACCCGGAGCTTATGGCGCGGCGCTTCGGCTGCAGCATGGCTCGCCTCACCCTCCAGAACAGCTGCCTCACGGGCAGCGGCGCCTGCCGCCACAACCCTGACCCGTCGTAGCTCTTCCCCTCCATCATCTTCCGGCTGCTAATGCTCATCGGCACGTGCAATGATCCTCCCAGAAACGCCATTGGTCAACCTTGATGAGATGATGCGGACGGAAGCTCGCTCACCGTTGATTAAAGAGAAAAGTCCACTTTTCGTCCCTCAATTCTTTGGTTTGCTCACTTTAGCGTATGTGTGCCCGCCGCTTCAGGTGGTTTTCAAACCCTCGGATGTCATTTAGCACAAAAATTTACATGCGTCTTGCGCACCTGAGAATCTTCGACCTGAAAAAATTTCAGATTTTTTTGATTTTTTTTGCTATTTTTTGAATTTACCTTTCATCACAGAGTACATTTAGTTTTATTTTTTCCCCGAGCTCCTCGAACGTCCATACATGACAAAAATTGGCACGCACCTTGCGGACAGATTATCTACGACGGAAAAAAAATCAGATTTTTTTATTTTTTCTGCTATTTTTTTTATTTTACTGTTCATCTGTGCACTGTTCATATCGTGGTCAAAACCGGGTTGACTCGGCAGCGAAACCCTGCAAGGATGAAAAGTGGCTGGTTTCAAGAGTTTGTGGTGCAATCTATCCAGTTTTAGAGTTGAGGGACCAAAAATGAGCAAACCGAAGAATTAAGGGATGAAAATGGACTTTTCTCTTGATTAAACACAGCTCTGCTGCTCTTCTTTCTTTCTTGATTAGGTACGTAGCGACTAACTTCTGATCTGAGATGGATGCACCGTTTGCACAACTGAAGCTTCTCAGCAGCCGTTTTATAAGCTCGCCAAACAGACAGGGCTCTGACGCCGCCACCGACGGCCATTGCTCACGCGCAATCACGGTTGACGGGAAAAATCCACTTTACACAACGATCGGCAAACGGAAAAATCACGTTTCGGACATCTTCTCCCGTTGTCACCCTACACTACACACCTACTGTCAAAGACTGATCGACGCAGCATCGGCGTGGCGATGGAATCTCTCTCCCATAAAAGGTAAAGGTACAGCATCCTAGGAGCGAGAGGGTCGGTGGAGGCCTCGTGCCGTGTCGACACAAGCAGTTGCATACTCGAAAGTAAATTCGTTTGAGGCATCAGGCATCCATCGACAAGTGTTGGCGCTTGCCATACCTGCTTTTTTTAAGACAAAACGACCCGTGCTTTTTTCGACAAAGAAAATATATTAATATCTTGAAGATACCAATTACACTCAGCATGTGCAACAATACAATACCTAATGGCACTACGGATACACACAACCAAAAAAACAATCTAAAACAGAAAAGTTATGCTACAGTGATCTAGTCCTTAAAGCAGCAGGTACAAACACCACCAAGAAACACTTCAAGTCCAAATTCTCCAAAAGTGACGCCTCCAAGAAGGAAGCAGTGCACAAACGGCGTTGTCGCCCGATTATAAATCATAAGTTTTCATCCTGAAGAAAGTCCACGCTCTCAAAACAATGCCTTAAAAAATGTCATTGCCAGGCAGAATCAATTAAGGCCATACCTTGGATTTTCACCCTGAAAGGTAAGACATTGAACTTCTCCTGTGTTGTCACCCCCACTTCCATGCCGCTGCTACAAGTCCCGAAACACCAAGCAAGTTCATCATCACCGCAAAGTTTCGAACCACCATTACTAGTCCTCAGATCACAACTTCCATGACATTCTCTGCCTTTGACTTCACCATGGAACGAAAAAAACATGTCTCATGATGGCAACAAATAGCAGAGCTTCGTGCCGCTCCCTCTAGAAAAAAAACGGAACTTGACACTTCGTGCGCACGACCAAACCCAATCTGATCCAGCAATCTCCAGGCATGAGGTGCCCAAGGGAGTTCATTGGCGGAGCCTTCCAGAACGTGACACTCCGATTAGATCAAGGAGGACAAGCATCAAGCCAATCTTCGTCTTGGCGTGAGAGGAACCCTAGGACCGCCGCCTTTATTAGGCAGAACGACGGCCCCCACGCCGTCGCCCGCCGGCTGCCAACAGCAGGCCAGAGATGTGAGCGAACACCGCCAGACAATGAATATATTGAGCAACGTTAAGTCAAGATAACAATTACATGTATATGCCCCTCTTAACCATCAAGCAACTAACTTGTAGAATATACCAGAGTTTATTTCAAAGAATAGTATACTTAGATTAATCAGAATTTCCAACCTATTTGCTAAATCTCTTGGTGCACTACGGCGAGCATAACTTTGACATTGCAACACGCACGCTGATGGTTCTAGTAAGGATGGATTTCGGCCTAAACGATCAATTCTCTACCAAATGCGAGTTTCGAGGGGGCCTGAACACTCTGATCACGTGGAATACAGTAATGTTTCTTAATCAGAAGGGTAAGTTCTAATCTCACCGCTGATCTACATACAAAATCGTAAACTATAAGGAGGGGGGGGGGGTCCAAATCATGCCTCCTGAAAATTGACATCGAAAATTCACTTTACTCCCAATATGCACCCATATCAAACATGAGAGCGAGAGAAGCCCCGATGCGAGAGTGAATTCTACCACGCACGACATAATCATAAATAGTTTAAATCCCATTCCATCGTGGCAAGTAACGGCAATCATAACATTCTGATCACGTGGAATACAATATAGTGTTTCTTAATCAAAGGGATAAATTTTAATCTCACCACTGATCTACCTACAAAATCACAAACTTTTATAAGGGTGGTTCCGAATCATGCCTCCTGAAAATTTACATTGAAAATCCACTTCACTTCCCAATATGGATGCATATATATCAAACAACTTAGTTATACTATATTGGTTTCATCTCGTGAATAAAATGAGAGCTATATATATAGCGAGACAAGCCCCGGTCCGAGAGTATATTCTAGCGCTCGCAACATAAACAGAAATAGTTAAAATCCCATTCCAATGTCGCAGACTTTCAACATTAGAATAGAAACACTATCATCTCATTGGTAGTTTCAGACTTTCAACACTAAGCAACTTGTGCATGAACAGTAATGTCTAATACTATAATACACTTCAAATTAGCAGAAATAGCGAGACAAGCCATGGCGCGAGATTATATTCTAGCACTCGCAACATTAACAGAAACAGTTAAAATCCATTCCACTGTCGCAAGTGACGGCTTGCAGATTACATAGAAGGAAGCACATTAGAATAGATACACTGTCATTTCATTGGTAGTTTCAGACTTTCAACACTAAGCAGCATGTGCACAAACAGTAATGTCTAATACTATAGTACACTTCAAACTCTGTGCAGTACAAGGTGATGACGCTTCAAACTCTCCGGCCTCAAGCCATGGTCCGGCCAGCGGCAAGCAAAATTAAGAAGCAGAAGCGAGTGTCTGTCACTAGAGGCGGTGGGCAGGGAAGAGGCCATTGTCGAAGTTTTGGATTAGGTCTTGAGGTCGTACTCGAAACTCACGACACGGCGCTTCAGGCTCAGCCCGGCGCGTCTCATCGTCCATAAGAGCTGCCTCATGGGCGCTGGCGCCTGCCGCCACGACCCCGACCCGCCGTGGCTCTTTACCTCCATCATCTTCTGGCTGCTAATGCTCTTCGTCACGTGCAATGATCCTCCTAGAAACGCCATTGGTCGACCTTGATGAGATGATGCGAATGGGAGCTCACGGTTGATATGATTAACCACCACTCTGCTGTGATTGATTAGGTAGCTTTTGATTGCAGAAATGGGGCTCCTCAGCTTTGACAAACGGATAGGGCTCTGACGCCGACCAGAACGACGACCGGGTCTGCCACCACCTGCCTGTACACTCACAGTTGATGAGCAAAATCCCCTTTACTGAGGGGATCCCATGGCAAAATAACATTTCGGGTATCTTTTGCCTTTGCCACCCTACACTACACACCATACAGTCATGTTCGCTTGAGGCATTCATCGACAAGTGTTGGTGCTTGCCATGTCACGGCCAGTGCTTCTTAGTTCTAAATAGTGTTGTATCAAACGGTCCCAAAAGAAAAAGCACTGGATCGTGTGCTCATGCTCAGGTTCGGATATCCCCGACTTTAATTTGGCCGTCCACATTACCGGAAAGATTGGCATGTAGGCAGATACTCTTTATGTTTTAATAAAGCTATGTTGAAACCATGTGCTCTTGGTTACTGACGACTCATATATCCGATCATGAAGATATAGTTTTTTGGGACAAATCTTCATCGGAAAAGAAACAAAGGGAGGAGAAGAAGAAAGTCGATGGCTGCATCGTGGCACTTTACGTGCATGACGGTCATGGCCCATATATCCATTATCCATTGTTCTGTTAAGCTGAGCTAGCGTCGGTGAGAACTTTCTACTTTGCTACAGACCTAGCACTTTCAACTTTTGTACAGACCTAGCAATCGACATAGAAAACGGAAATTCTAATGGCACCAGTACCTACTGAAACATCTGTTGCCATTCGTCTCTGCATAAACTTGTTATGCTGACTTGCAGTATAAAGGTACCAAATATTTTCCGCAGGAATACATTGCAATACAATTCGATAGGAGTCCATTATAGTAGTTTTTCATCTGGTAAAAGTAGAGAAGGACGGAGTGCTGCATGCACACAGATTCTCTTCCCCCCCCCCCCCCCCCATTGAAGAACTAGCTTTTCATTTTTTTTCTTGTGAGATACTAATTCATTGATATCTTTTGAATAAAAAGTTATTCTAAAATATTTTACATATTTGGATTCCGGGCGACGAGATCGTTAAAACAAGATCAAATTGGAATATATTTTAAGTGGTTTAAAAAATTAATGAAACATATTTCACTCCTTTGTTAAAAATAGATTTCATTCATTAATTAATACAATGATTTCATTTGAATATTTAGAACGCTGATTACATTTAACAAACATGGATTTCACTCATTTAAAAACATGTTCCATTTAATTCAACAAAAATAATTTCCCTCATTTTCAAAAAGACGGATTTCACTAGTATAAAGATACATATTCCATTCATTTCAAAACACCTATTTCATGCATTTCAAAAGACTTATTTCACTCAATTCAAAAAAATACCACTCATTATCTGAGAGACCGATTTCACTTTCTTGAAACAAAATATTTCACTGATTACAAGGAAAAAAAATATTTCACCACACTTGTTTATGAATCATTGATTTCACGTAATTCAAAGTACTGATTTCAATCAACTCAAAAATAATTTGACTTACTTCAAAGAACCGATTTCACTAGTTTTAAACAACATATTTCAATCAGTTCAAAGAAAATAGACTTCTCTAGTTTATGAATCATTGGTTTTAGTTAATTCAAAGTACTGATTTCAATCAACTCAAAAAATAATTTCACTTATTTCAAAGAACCGATTTCACTTATTTCACACAATTAAAAGAAAGATACCAATGTACAATCCACAATCCTCAACTCTTTAATAGTAGAGATACCTGTTCTAGCTTTTGTAATGTTGGTCCCATGGTTCGTATAGAAAATGAAAGGTTTTAGTTGATTTTTCCCAAGGTTTTTGTGATGAGATGCCTCTTATGGCTTATACAAGCTAGATATCATCATGTCGTGTTGGTGTGCATCTTTTAGTTCATCTTCATCGCCATTTGGTAAGTGGCTCTCCCAGGAGCAAGAGGGTCTATGGAGCCTCGTGTCGTGTCGACACGGCAATTCCGTACTCAAAAGTAATGTCACTTGAGGCATTCATCGACAAGTGTTGGTGCTTGCCATGTCATGACCAGTGCTTTTTAGTTCGAAAATAATGTTGTATCAAACGGTCCCAAGAGAAGAAGCACTGATCATGTGCTTGTGCTCAGGTTCGGATATCCCCCGACTTTAATTTGGACGTCCACATTACCGGAAAAATTGGCACATAGGAAATACTCTTTATGTGTAAATAAAGCTATGTTGGGACCATGTGGTCTTGGATAGTGACGATCCATATATCCGATCATGAAGATGTAGTTCCTTGGAACAAATCTTCACCGCAAAAGAAACAAAGGGAGGAGAATAAGGAAGATGGTTGCTGCATCATGACTCTTTACACGCACCACGGTCATGGACCATCTACCCATTATCCATTGTTCAATTAAGCTGAGATAGCAACAGTAAGCACTTTCTACTTTGTACAGACCTACCACCTTCAACTTTTGTGCAGACCTAGCAATGGGCATAGAAAGCGGAAATCCACCCGTGCCTACCGGCACATCTGTTGCCCTTCATCTCGGCATGAAGATTGTTGTGCTAACTTGCGGTATAAAGATAGCAAATATTTTGCTGCAGGAATATATTGCAATACACTGTGAAATGGTCCATGATAGTAGCTTTTCGTCTGTTAAAATTATAGAAGGACGGATGGTTGCATGCACACATATTCTCTCTCTTCACCATCGAAAAACTAGCACTTCATTATTATTGTGAAATAATTCATTGATATCTTCTGAATAAAAATGTTACTTTAAAATTGTTTTACATATTTGAATTCCCGACGCCAAGATCTTAAAACAAGATCAAATTTTAATACATTTAAATGATTTAAAAATTAGTGAAACATATTTCGCTGCTTCCTTAAAAACTGATTCCACTCATTAATTAAAAATAGAGACTGTGGAAATATTTAAAACACTAATTTCATTTCAAAAACATTGAGTTCCCTCATTTCGAATGATTTTTTCATTTAATTAAAGAAATAGTTACACTCGTTTTCAAAAAGAGTGAGTTCACTAGTTTAAAACTACATATTTTCACTCAATAAAAAGTTTTCACTCATTTCAAAAGGCTTATTTCACTCATTTCAAAAAATAATAAACTCCTTAACAGATGGACCGATTTCACTCGTTTTAATTCACTCATTTCAGAAAATAAAAGATAATAATTACATGTGCATGCCCTTCTTAACAATCAAGCAAATAACTTGTAGAATATGTCAGACTTCCTTTTGAAGGATAAGCTATTTGCTAAATCTCTTGATACAATGAGGCAAGCATAACTTTGATGTTGTAATTCAATGGCGCAGCAACACATTGATGCTTCTAGTAAGGATGGATCTCGGCCTAAATGATCAATTATCTACCAAATGGGAGTTTCGAGAGGCCTGAACATTCTGGTCACGAGGAATACAAATATAATGTTTCTTAATAAAGGGAAAAGTTTTAACCTCACTGCTGATCTACATACAAAATAGTGAACTTTTATAACGGAGGGTTCCAAATCTTGCCTCCTGAAAATTAACATCACAAATCCACTTCAGTCCCAATATGCGTGCATATCAAACAGCTTAGCTACACACTAACACTACATTGGTTTCATCTCGAGAATAAAATGGCAGCGACAGCGAGAGAAGCACCTGTGCGAGAGTGTATTCTAGGGCGACACAAACATAAATTGCTGAAATCTCATTCCATTGTAGCAAGTGACGGCTTGCAGACTACATAGAAGCACATAGATACACTGTAATTTCGTTGGCAGTTTCAGACTTTCAACAGTAAGCAACTAGTGTACGAACAGTACTTTCTAATACTAGTACACCGGGTATTTTTCAGCTCAATTTTTTTTACCAGTACACTGGTAGCTGAGCTAGAGGAACAAATCACAGAAGGTGACGACACTTCAAACTCTCCAGCCTCGAGCCGTGCTTCGGCTGGGCGGCAAGTAAAATTGAAAAGAAGAAGAAGAAGAAGAAGACGAAGAAGAAGAAGAAGCTGCGGGTGTTGCTAGAAGCGGTGGGCAGGGACGAGTCCAACGTCAAAGTTGTGGGAGTAGCTCTTGATGTCATACCCGAAACTCACGGCGTGGCGCTTTGGCCGCAGCATGGCCTGCCTCACCCTCCAGTAGAGCTGCCTCACGGGAGCCGGCGCCTGCCGCCACGACCCCGACCAGCCATGGCTCTTCCCTTCCGTCATATTCCGGCTGCCAATGCTTCTCGTCACATGCAATGATCCTCCCAGAAACGCCATCGGTCCTTGATGAGTTATTAAACACGGCTCCGCGCTGCTCTTCTTTCTTGATAATGTTGCTCCTGATCTGAGATGGATGGTTTTGGTTTGCACAAATGGGGCTCCTCAGCAGCCGTTTTATAAGCTCGCCGAATGGACGAGTCTCCGACGCCGACGTCAACGACGGCCGGGCCGGCCACCACACACGCGCACTCACAGCTAGCTGAGGAGAAAAATCCACTTTACACAAGGATTAGCCCATGGCAAAATCACATTCCGGGCATCTTTTGCCATTGCCACCCTAAACTACACACCCTACGGTCAAAGTCCAACACGGAATCTGCATGGCCCAAAGGGAGGATAACATCCAAAGAGCGAGGGGTTGGTGGAGGCCTGGTGCCGTGTCGACACAGGCAGTTGCATACTCAAAAGTAATTTTGCTTGAGGCATCCATCCACAAGTGTTCGTGCTTGCTACCAGTGTTTTTTAGTTCTAAATATTGCTAGGGTTAATTATCCTTTTGCCCTCAGTCGTGTCCATTTGCTAAGTTTTGCTTTTAGTTGCGAATTATGCTCAATTTTGCCCCTAGTGTGCCCGCACCAACTCGTTCCGTGAAAACTGACGTCTCCGTTAGGTCAACCTTTTGACTCGGCCCTTACAGGTGGGACCAGGCGACAGAGACGCGCTAGACGATCGAACCGTTGCACGCGTGGCTTGTGGGACCCAGCAAAGAGCCGTTGCGCAGAGAGCCGTTGCGGGTGTGCTATATAAGCGGGCGACAGAGAGCGGCGCGCGGTGACCACGACGACAGGGAGAACGGGCGACACACAGCACAGCGATAGAGAGAGCGGCGGTGGGAATATAGCTGTGGAGGGCGCAGCGGCGTTGAGATCCCCTTCGGCTCCGAGCTCCATGTCTTCTTCAAGCTCCCGCGCCACGTCGCGGATGCAGAGCCCGACACGCGTGGAGATGCCTATCTTCGTCTGTCCATGGTGCCGGGCGGCCGTTGATAGGAGGGTTTCTCACACACCGAGGAACCAAAATCATCCGTTCTACGTGTGCAACGAGAATGGGGTATGAATCGGGGTAGTTGCTCCATTTTCGTGATCGGGATCTTTGAGCAATGGGTTCATCTGTTTGGCATTCATGCAGGTGAAACGTTTCTTCCTTTGGGTTGATGCTCTGGCCAAGACTCTGATGAATGAACTGCAAGAAGAGCATGAAGAATGGTTGCGCATGCTGCCACAAAAGGCAGTGGCCGCAGCACGAGCTCCGGAAGAAGAGATAGAGGGCAAAGCACGAACTAACAGAGAGCTAGCTATTGCTGTTGACCTTAGGATGTTGAAGAAGAAGATTAGGAAGCTTGAAGATCAAGCACAAATACCCATTTGCAATTATTTTTGGGCATTTGTAGCAATGTTAATCACACTGGGTGTAATGTTGAAATTGTATGGAAAGACATGAATTATGAAGGAATTTGTAAGCTTAAAATTGTATGAGAAATTCACCTTGTTTAAATGTTGGTCAAAGTTGTTTAAATGTTGAAAAAAGAGAAGAAATGACCAACATTTAAAAATGTTGAAAAAGGGAGAAGAAATGAGAAATTCAGAAACTTTCATCAATGAAATGCAGCTCTCTCCTCAACCTTTCTGTCAAAAAAAAAGGTTCCTCTGTGGGCCAAATTCAGAGTTGAGAGCCAAGTGTCGGCTGGACTAATGGGCCAACTGCATCCAATTAGGCCCATTCGGGGGTGGGCAAATGAGATCTCTTGCATGTTTTTTCTGTTTTTTGTTCTGATTTAATTTAGAAAGTAAATCATTTTATTTAATGCTCAAACTTTTTGTGGAAGCTAATGGAATTATTACAGAGCCAACAATTAAGTGTAGAATTTTTTGGAGCTGTTAAATATTTAAGCAATTTAATTATTACTCCAAATCAAATACACCGTGATTTAAATCAAATCAAAGACCAAAATGTCATGGAAAACGTGCCTCAGCTCTGGTAGAGGTTTACACCTGGTGCCAAAATTAATGAACATTTTTTAAGGGCATTACATTGAGAAAAAAATAATGTCATGGAAAATGTGCCTCAGCTCAGGTAGAGGTTTACACCTGGTGCCAAAATTAATGAACATTTTTAAGGGCATTACATTGAGAAAAAAATAATTTGTCTAAAAAATGAAGGGTGGAAAATGCGCAAAAAATTGGTGTGGTGGCATTTAGGGCTACGCTGGTAACCACTAGGGCAAGTGGAAAGACTTTAACATGGCTGGGGAAGGAAGCTATACATAGTGAGACCGTGACTTGGTTTATAGTTTAAAAACACATGTTTGTACTGAATGTTTGCACACGCGTGAGAGTGGTTTTCCTTTGTTTTGAACTGAAATTTTGAAGGGTTGGAAACGTATGTTTGCACTGCCACATGATTCTTGTTAGAGTGGCACTTGGTTTAGGCTTTAAAGGGAATAAATGTGCATGTTAGTTCATGACTTGGTTTAGGGAAGAAATGTGCATGTTTGGGCACAAACATTTTTGAACACACATAATAACTTGGATAGATAAGATGCAACACGATGTACCCTTATATAGATGGGTACAGGGACACGACACGACACGAGATGGCACGCACGTCATAAAAATCAACAAAATAAAAATGATAAAACTAAAACATGACGAGCATGACGAACAACTTCACTCCAGGCTCGCACCCCTTCTTGAACATCTTCATCTTGACCTTTCTTCCACCTTGGCCGCGCGCCCCTTCAACACCGTCTTCAACTTCACTCCTCCTCCTCGTCGTAGGGAAGGGAGTGCATCTGGTTTTCAGTGGGGAAGATGCACTCGTAGTTGGTGAAGACGTTGTACACCGTGAAGAAGATGGAATCGCAGCCGCACCAAAACACTTGGCCGAGGAGCTCGTGCGCGTCAAACGGGTTGGTGAAGGTGACCGTGAGCAGCAGGAGGATGTCGGCGCCATCACGAACCTCGTTGATGGTGTACATCATAGGCGAGCCCCGTGGGAGGTGGGCATAGCCGGCTTTGAGGAAGGCGCGGGTGAGGTCGACGGATCCCCTCCACCTTGAAGTCACCCACAAACGGAGCTCCCTCTCCACGAGCATGCCCGATGGGTAGCGCAGCTCCGGCACGACAGGTGGACGAAGGAAGGTCGGCCCATTGTACTGCATCTTCACTTGGTCGCTTGGAGGGCTCGGTCGCTTGGGTGTTTGAAGTTGGAGAGAATGGATCTGACTTTTGGGTGGTGAGTGGGAGAGGAAGAGAGGCACCCCATATAAATAGGCATGTGGGAGAGAGATGAAGAAACAAGGGATGAGAACGGTGCGTGTGTGAATCCGGACGCATGTGTGTATCCTTTAAGTTTTGGACCCTTGAATTTTGGCACGGAAATGATGCATGGGGCGCGTGCGTGCGTCTGAATCACCGCATGAAGCTCTTTGACCGGGCGCGTGCATCTGACATGCTGCCGTTATCTGAAACAATACAATTCCAAATAAATACGTGCATGGCCACGTCGCTCGCCTAGCTCGCCTCGCTCGCATGGATGCACGTCTGCCTCCCCACGTCGCCGCCCTTCCCATGCATGCAGGCCTGGAAAGGCTGAAATGGGAAATTAACTACGCTCGGGCCCGGACAAAGAGGCGGCCCAACGGTCCATCCAGCGTGCCCTGTACTTGTTGAGGAAAATTCGCCCAGCCAATCAGATTGCATCTCGCGGATCGCCCACCTCCTCCCCACAGATTCCTTCTAGAAGAGTTAGATCGACGGTCCTTGATCGCCGCTAGGGTTAGATGGACGGTCCCTGTTCAGCACTAGGGTTAGTGGGGTTTGCGAGGGGTTTCAAGCAGTCAAACATAGGTTTGACCAGATTTCAAATGAGCATAATAAATTAAATAAAAATCAGAAAAATGAAAAACATGCGCACATAGTCTTCTTATGTCATATACTAACAATTTAAGTTGATAAACAAGGTTTACATACATTTAAACGAAAAGTTCGTGTGTATTATGTGATATCTTAAGTATCTCAAACTCTCTTGTATGATGTGAAGAAAAGTGTTTTGGGAAAATGAACATGAAAATTTCAAAAAACTCACTACAACTTCATTTTGGAGTGACAAAGAAGGATCCGGGCTTAGTTTTTCATTTTGATGTTTTAGACTTATTTAAATCTTGGTCAAAGTTAGGTTTGACCAGAATTCAAATGAGCAAAACAAATTAAAAAAATCAAAAAATGGAAAAACCAACGCACATAGTCCGTATATATAGAATATATGTGTAGGAAAGTTATTTGGCTGATTTAGACAAGGTCGAATAAAACCTTGCTTAGAAATGTTGTTTACCCTACCTTTGGACCCCTCTTTTTTAGCACATTTTCATGAAAATTTCAAAAACGTCACCACAACTTCATTTTGGAGTGACTAAGAAGGATCCAGGCTTAGTTTTTCATTTTGATGTTTTAGACTTGTTTAAATCTTGGTCAAAGTTAGGTTTGAATAGAATTCAAATGAGCAAAACAAAATTAAAAAAATCAATAAAAGGGAAAAACCAGCGCACATAGTTTGTGTATATATAATATATGTGTAGGAAAGTTATTTGGATCATCTAGACAAGGTCAAAAAATCTTGCTTAGAAATGAGGCCGTTTACCCTACCTTTGGAGCTATTTTTTAGCACATTTTTCATGAATGTGAGTTTACCAAAGTTTCAAAAGAATTACAACATCCATATAGCATGTCAAATTTGAAGTTCTAACATAGGTCCAACATCATTCAAACATAGTTCTAACATAGGTCCAACATCATTCAACAGAAATACAACATTATTCATAATGTTTCATAATTATTCATAAATAGCATTGGGGCTTCTGTCTGTTCCTTGAGCTTCTTGCCATCACTTTGCTCCTCGTGCACCTTGTGCTCACTGCTTCTTCTCTTCTCTTCTTGGTTGTCGCTACCTTGCGCGTCTTCTTCAAACCTACCGCAGAGCTGTGCAAAACATAAAGGGTAATGATATAATGTCAAGTGATAAATGTACATTAGTATTTGCAAGATTTACATACCTAGCAGAACTCGTCAAAATCATGCGGCTGTTGACCATCATCATTTGGAACCTCGTCAAAATCCTCATCTGATGCAACTGGTTGTTGATCATCATTTTCATCATCTGTTGAGGCAACCGGCTGCTGACCAACATTTTCATCGAAGCCTTCATCGAAACTCTCTCCGAACGCTGGATCTAGTGTGTTATCACAATACTTACCGAAATGACCAGACCCACCACACCTTGTGCACTTACGCTTCCTCGCTCCAAGTCCAGCTCCTTTGTTGCGAGGTCTGATTCGACTCTTCCTTGGTCTACCTGCCGCTCTCTTCAAAACTGGAGCGCAAAGCTTGAATCCAGGGTCCACCATGTCCCATTGTTGTTTTCCCTCCATAGTGATACGTCTCCAACGTATCTACTTTTCCAAACACTTTTGCCCTTGTTTTGAACTCTAACTTGCATGATTTGAATGAAACTAACCCGGACTGATGCTGTTTTTAGCAGAACTGCCATGCATGATGTTGTTTTATGTGTAGAAAAGAAAAGTTCTCGGAATGACCTGCAAATCCACGGAGGCACTTTTTGGAATTAATAAGAATTTTTGGGCGAAAGAAATATACCAGGGGCCCAGGGCCTGTCCACGAGACAAGCCCCCCCCCCTGTATGGCGCGGCCCCCTATCTCGTGGGCCCCCTGGACCTCCACCGACCTCAACTCCAACTCTATATCTTCCGTCTCGCGGAGAAAAAAAATCATAGAGAAAGTTTCATCGCGTTTTACGACACGGAGCCGCCGCCAAGCCCTAATCTCTCTCGGAAGGACTGATCTGGAGTCCGTTCGGGGCTCCGAAGAGGGGGATTCGTCGCTGTCGTCATCATCAACCATCCTCCATCACCAATTTCATGATGCTCATCGCCATGAGTGAGTAATTCCATCGTAGGCTTGCTGGACGGTGATGGATTGGATGAGATTTACCATGTAATCAAGTTAGTTTTGTTAGGGTTTGATCCCTAGTATCCACTATGTTCTGAGATTGATGTTGCTATGACTTTGCTATGCTTAATGCTTGTAACTAGGGCCCAAGTTCCATGATTTCATATCTAAACCTATTATGTTTTTATCAATATATGTGTGTTCTTGATCCTATCTTGCAAGTCTATAGTCACCTATTATGTGTTATGATCCGACAACCCCGAAGTGACAATAATCGGGATACTTCTCGGTGATGACCGTAGTTTGAGGAGTTCATGTATTCACTATGTGTTAATGCTTTGGTCTGGTTGTCTATTAAAAGGAGGCCTTAATATCCCTTAGTTTCCATTAGGACCCCGCTGCCACGGGAGGGTAGGACAAAAGATGTGATGCAAGTTCTTTTCCATAAGCACGTATGACTATTTACGGAGTACATGCCTACATTACATTGATGAACTGGAGCTAGTTCTGTGTCACCCTATGTTATAGCTATTACATGATGAATTGCATCCAGCATAACTATCCATCACTAATCCATTGCTTACGAGCTTTTCATATATTATTCTCCGCTTATTTACTTTTCCGTCGCTACTATTACAACTATTACAAAAAACCCAAAAACATTTATCTTTATTGTTGCTACCGTTACCATTACTATCATACTACTTTGCTACTAAACACTTTGCTGCAGATACTAAGTTATCCAGGTGTGGTTGAATTGACAACTCAACTGCTAATACTCAAGAATATTCTTTGGCTCCCCTTGTGTCAAATCAATAAATTTGGGTTGAATACTTTACCCTCGAAAGCTGTTGCGATCCCCTACACTTGTGGGTTATCAAGACTAATTTCTGGCACCGTTGCCAGGAAGCATAGCTCTATTCTCTGAGTCACTTGGGATTTATATCTTTTGATCACTATGAAGAACTTCAAAAGACGCTAAAACCAAGATTTTGCCCTCAACTACGAGGGAAGGTAAGGAACTGCCATATAGCTCTACACTAGACCCTCCTTCCGTTATTAGTAGGCTTGCGACACCTAAACCTGCTACTGCTATGAATTATGATATGTCGCATGTTATTGATGATGCCACTTCTGCTATGCATGATGAAACTACTTCTATGCGTGATACTACTTTGCCATTTGGTGAATTTCTTGATGAACAACTTGCTAGAGTTAGGGGGAATGAAAATGTTAAAGATGCTATTATTGATGATAGTGATGATGAAGGTTCTCCCAATGATTATGTATTGCATGTTGTTCCTAAGGGTTATGTTATGAATAAAGAAGTTGCTGAAGTTATCTTTGCTTGCAATGATAGAAATGATCTTAAGAAACTATTAGCTAAATGGAAGCAGCAGTCTCTTAATGCTAGAATGAAACCTGACCCTGCTTTTTCTACTTCACCTATCTGTGTTACTGATAAGGATTATGAATTCTCTGTTGATCCTGAGATTATTACTTTAGTTGAATCTGATTCTTTTTATGGCCTTGAATCTGAAACTGTTGTGGCACATCTTACCAAGGTGAATGATATAGCTACCCTGTTTACTCATGATGAGAAGTCTCGCTATTTGTACATCCTTAAGATATTTCTGTTCTCATTAAAGGGTGATGCTAAGACTTGGTGTAATTCTATTGCCCCTGGTTGTGTGCGTAGTCCCCAGGATATGATTTATTAATTCTCTGCTAAATATTTCCCAGCTCATAAGAAACAAGTTGCCTTGCGGGAAATATATAATTTTGTGCAAATCAAAGATGAGAGTCTCCCACAAGCTTGAGGGAGGCTTCTCTGATTACTTAATGCTTTGCCTGATCATCCACTTAAGAAAAATGAAATACTTGATATCTTCTATAATGGACTAACCGATGCTTCCAAGGACTACTTGGATAGTTGTGATGGTTGTGTTTTCAGGGAAAGAATAGTCGAAAGATGAATTACTATTGAATAATATGTTGACTAATGAAAATAATTGGACTCTCCCTGAGCCAATTCCTGAAGAAATTCCTGAACCAATTGAGCCAATTCCTGAGCCTATTCCTAAACCCACTCCGAAGAAGAGAGGTGTTCTATTTCTCAGTCCTGAAGATATGCAAGAGGCAAAGAAATCAATGAAAGAAAAAGGTATTAAAGCTGAAGATGTTAAGAATTTACCACCTATTGAAGAAATACATGGTCTTAATATACCGCCTACTGAAGAACCATATTGTCTTGATAACCCGACACAGGTAGTAAAGGTAAATTCTCTCTATAGATATGATAAAGATGAAATCCCATCTACCAAATTTCATACCCCTTGCTTAGATGAATTTGATGATTTCCTGAATAGACAAGCAAATTTCAATGATTACGTTGGTAGACAATTGAAGAATAATACTTATACGATAGTATGCTTGAATGATTATGTAGCTAGAGTTAAAGGTGAACTTAAACTCACTAGCAAACATGCTTCCATGATTGCTACTCAAGCTGAACAAGTACTTAAGGCTCAGAATGAATTGCTTGCTGAATTAAATAATAAAAATGACTTTGCTATTAGAGTGGCTACTAGAACTGGTAGAATGACTCGGGAACCTTTGTATCCTGAAGGCCACACTAAAAAAATTGAACAAGATTCTCAGAATAATAATCTAGATGTTCATGGTTCTTCTAAGAAGAAGAAAAAGAAGAATGATAGGACTTTGCAAACTTCTAGTGAACCTAATGTAGAAACACCTGAGAATCCTAATAATACTTCTATCTCTGATGCTGAAACACAATCCAAAGATGAAGATGAACCTGATGATAATGCTAATAATGATGTTCATGTAGATGCTCAACCTAGTAATAACAATGATATAGAAATTGAGCCTGCTGTTGATCTTGATAACCCACAGTCAAAGAATCAACGTTATGATAAGAGAGATTTTGTTGCTAGGAAGCATGGTAAAGAAAGAGAACCATGGGTTCAGAAACCCATGCCCTTTCCTCCTAAACCATCCAAGTCAAAGGATGATGAGGATTTTGAGCACTTTGCTGAAATGATTAGACCTATTTTCTTACGCATGCGCTTAACTGATATGCTCAAAACAAACCCTTATGCTAAATATATGAAAGATATCATCACTAATAAGAGGAAAATACCTGAAACTGAGATTTCCACCATGCTTGCCAACTATACCTTTAAGGGTGGAATACCTAAGAAACTTGGTGATCCCGGAGTACCCACTATACCTTGCTCTATTAAAAGAAATTATGTTAAAACTGCTTTATGTGATCTAGGAGCCAGTGTTAGTGTTATGCCTCTTTCCTTGTACCGTAGACTTGAATTGAATAAGTTGACACCTACTGAAATATCTTTGCAAATGGCTGACAAATCAACTGCTATACCTGTCAGCATTTGTGGGGACGTGCCTGTTGTTGTTGCGAATGTTACTATCTTAACTGACTTCATTATTCTTGATATTCCCGAGGACGATAGTATGTCTATTATTCTTGGTAGACCTTTTTTAAATACTGCAGGAGCTGTCATTCTTACACTTTCCGAGGAAGCATATCCAACTTCATAGCATAAATACTATTGAGAAAGTTCCAACTATTATTTTTGGAGGCTTTGAATTTCCTCTCCCTACTGTCAAGAAAAAGTATGATATTCTTATTGTTGGGGATTTTCATATCCCCGTTGAGGTAACTTAGTGTTATTTGAAACTTCTCCGGTTCCGTGCTATTCGGAATGAGTTTGTTAACAAGACTTGATCAACCTTGTTAGTGGGTTCATTTTGATGATCACGAGATGGATGAAACTAGAAGGCACAACCTTCTGTACTTTCTTTTTACTGTCTATTATTTAGATTAAATAAAGCAAAAATAGTATTATCCGTCTGTTTTCTGAATTATCCATGTATTAAAAAATAGTCCAAAAATAAAAGTGCTCCAAATGCCCTGCAAATTTAGTATGATTTTCTTGGAATATTTGAGGATTTTAGGCACTGAAAACACTGCAGGAGCGGCAAGCACCAAGCCACGAGAGTGGAGGGCGCGCCCCCTTGTCTCGTGGGCCCCCGGTGGCCCCCCTCCACTTAGGCCAGCACCCACACACTCCATCTTCTACCCAAAAAATCCCCATCCAGCTCAAGCATGAGTTCTAGCTCGTTTTGCTGCGATTTTCGATCTCTTAGCTCAAAGCTCCATTCATAAAACTGCTTTGGGAGATTGTTGCTTGGTATGTGACTCCTCCATTGATCCAATTAGTTTTTGTTCTAGTGCTTTATTCATTGCAAATTTTTACTGCATAGGTGACCATGTTCTTGAGCTTGCATGTTAAATTTTTGAGGTCCCAAGCAATTCCAATGCATGATATAGGCTCTAGGCACTTGTAGGAGTAGTTGCTATCAATCTTGTTTAGTTTTATGCACTTTTATTCTAAATTTACTAAAAATTTCAGAAATTTTCAGAAAAATGTTGTGGAAACTTTTGAGGGGCACTTCTAGCCAAAGCTCCCAGGAAAAACAAGCCAAAGAGAAGGAAAAAGCTAAGTATAATCTTCCTTGCTTAGCGGAAGTACGATCGTGCGAATGGCCATGCGAGGATTTCTTGAAAGAGGCTGGAATTCATGAAGACTTTCATGCTTTAATCGAGACTGCAGGCCTCACCGGGTTCATCAATGACCGAATCGATCAGTATCTCTTACTCACCAATGCTTTCGTGCAAAACTTTTATTTTTATCCTAAGAAGTCACCGCCTGCAGTATCATTTCATTTATATGATGAGTTCAAAGAAATGTCTTTATGTCATTTTTGCGCGGTATGTAAGATACCTTATGTGGGAGAATTAGAGGAACCCCATCGTGAAGATGTGGCGGGCTTTGTTAATACTATTGTCGTAGAGGAGCCAAAGAAGGGTTCCGAGGCAAAAGTCTCTAGCATACACTTTCCTGTTTTACGCTACTTTGCCATATTTGCTAGTATATGCTTGATTGGTCGTGGAAATAGTGGAAACTTGAGCGTTCCTGATATTATCATTCTTCAACATGCTTTGCTTGGAGACAATACTTTTAGTATGGGTGCCGTCGTTGCTAAAAGGCTAGCCCTGAATCATACAAAAGGCCCCATATTTGGAGGTATCTATGCTGCACGTCTTGCTAAACATTTTCAGATACCCATTAGGCACCATGAGGAAAAGGAGACAATTTTGCCTCCTCACATTTTAGATTACAAGAGCATGGTAGCACATAAGTTTATTGTTGACAACGAAGATAGGATGCTCTTGTATAAACTTAGATTCAATAAGAAACACTTTGAGATTATTATTTTGCCTGCTCCTTTGTTGTTTGATTTGCTTGCAGAAAATTTACTCGTCACACCGGAAGCGGTAAACAATCATCGAGCTCAAGCCTTTACTCCAGAACATGAACCTGAGCCAGAACCTGAACTAGACCCTTATCGTGCATCATCTGTCTAGTGGAATCCGGAGATGACCAACCAGTGGTATCCTGATTACACCTCTCATTACACCGGGGAGAGTAGTGACGGTCCTTGGGATTAGACCAACTTAGGCCAAAAGCCTAAGCTTGGGGGAGTACGTATTTCTCATCGACTTTACATTCATGTTCACACACTAGTCGTCGGTGCTCATACTCTTTCATTGTATTATCCATGCTAGTTTAAATTCCTTTTTCTAGTTTTCTTCTTGTGTGTTTGATAAACCTTGAGAAAAACCAAAAAAAATTAGTTAGTTTAATTTCCATGCTTGTAGTAGAAATTAAAATGAAAACCCCAAAAGATTTCTAGTTCTTCTTCTTACCTATTGGGAGCTTTCCCGTGTAAATAGTTTTATTTTCTTTTCTTTCCTTTGGGGGGTCGAGAAGACCATGTTGAAAATGTTTAGTGGCTCTCATATGCATGATTGTTTCTTTAACTTAGAGCCCATATTGCTTGTCTTCTCTTTTGAGTTGAATGCTTGCAGATTCCAGCTTAGTCCAATGCACGTACACTTTTATTATTATACACATCGTTTGGTCGTGTAAGTGAAAGGCAATAATGACGACATATGATGGACTTATTGGGATGAGAGAAGGTGGTATGAACTCGACCTCTGTTGTTTTTGTAAATATGATGAGTTCATCGTTCCTGATTCAGCTTATTATGAAGTAAACATATTTGCAATGACATTTAGAGATTATAGTTTCTTGTGTCATGCTTGATTAGCTTTGAGTTATAATGGTTTGCCTTGCGTGCCAACATGCTATTAGAATGATTATGATGTGATATGATGGGATGGTATCCTCCTTTGAATGAATTGAGTGACTCAACTTGGCACATGTTCACGCATGTAGTTGAAACAAAATCAAGATAGCCGTCATGATATTTATGTTCATGGTGGATTATATCCTACTCATGTTTGTACTCGGTGTGAATTAGTTTTAATGCATGTTTATGACTGTTGTCGCTCTCTCAGTTGGTCGCTTTCCAGTCTTTTGCTAGCCTTCACCTGTATTAAGCGGGAATACTGCTTGTGCACCCAAACTCCTTAAACCCCAAAGTTGTTCCATATGAGTCCACTATACCTTCCTATATGCGGTATTTACCTGCCGTTCCAAGTAAATTTGTATGTGACATACTCTAAACCTTCAAATGAAATTCTGTTTTGTATGCTCGAGCAGCTCATGTTACAACTAGGGCTGCCTATATCTTCCATGTTAGGTGGGTTATTCTCAGAGGAGTGGACTCCGCTCCTCATTCACGAGAAAGGGTCGGTAACCGAGATGCCCAGTCCCCTGATCCAAAAAGATCAAAGCAAATCAAAATAATTAAACAAAACTCCCCTGGGGCTGTTGTTTGTTGGAGGCACTCGTTGTCTCGAGCAAGCCATGGATTGATGCTTGTTGGTGGTTGGGGGAGTATAAACTTTTACCATTCTGCGTGGGAACTGCCTGTAATGCATGTAGTATGGAAGATACATCCATCTCATAGTTGTTGCGTTGACAGCAAAAGTATGCCACTCAAAATGTTATTCAATCTCTATTTTAAAATCGAGCTCTGGCACCTCTACAAATCCCTGCTTCCCTCTGCGAAGGGCCTATCTATTTAATTTTATGTTGAGTCATCACCTTCTTATTAAAAAGCGCCCGCTGGAAAGCACACTGTTATTTGCGTGTATTACTATTGGTTTTATATTGGGTATGACTTGACTGGATCTCTTTTACCATGAATTACAATGTTTAGTCAGTCCTTGATCTTTAAAGGTGCTCTGCATTTATGTTTTGAGGTCTCAGAAAGGGATAGCAAGATACCATTTTGTTATATCATGTTATGATTGTTTTGAGAAAGTGTTGTCATCCGAGTTTTATTATTATGGCTCGCTAGCTGATTATGTTATTGATATGAGTAATTGTGAGACCTAAGTGTTATTGTGAGTATGGTTAGTTCATAATATTTGCTGAAACTTGAATGCTGGCTTTTCATGTTAACAACAACAAGAGCAAACAGAGTTTGTAAAAGTTTTTCTTTATCACTTTCAGTTTATCAACTGAATTGCTTGAGGACAAGCAAATGTTTAAGCTTGGGGGAGTTGATACATCTCCAATGTATCTACTTTTCCAAACACTTTTGCCCTTATTTTGGACTCTAGCTTGCATGATTTGAATGAAACTAACCCGGACTGACGCTGTTTTCAGCAGAACTGCCATGATATTGTTTTATGTGTAGAAAAGAAAAGTTCTCGGAATGACCTACAAATCCACGGAGGCACTTTTTGGAATTAATAAGAATTTCTGGGCGAAAGAAATACACCAGGGGGCCCAGGGCATGTCCACGAGATAGGGGGGCGCCCCTCCCCCCTGCAGGGCGGCCCCCCTATCTCGTGGGCCCCTTGGACCTCCACCGACCTCAACTCCAACTCTATATCTTCCGTCTCGTGGAGAAAAAAATCGGAGAGAAAGTTTCATCGTGTTTTATGACATGGAGCCGCCGCCAAGCCCTAATATCTCTCGGGAGGGCTGATCTGGAGTCCGTTCAGGGCTCCGGAGAGAGGGATTTGTCGCTGTCGTCATCATCAACCATCCTCCATCACCAATTTCATGATGCTCACCGCCGTGAGTGAGTAATTCCATCGTAGGCTTGCTGGACGGTGATGGGTTGGATGAGATTTACCATGTAATCAAGTTAGTTTTGTTAGGGTTTGATCCCTAGTATCCACTATGTTCTGAGATTGATGTTGCTATGACTTTGCTATGCTTAATGCTTGTCACTAGGGCCTGAGTGCCATGATTTCAGATCTGAACCTATTATGTTTTCATCAATATATCTATGTTCTTGATCCTATCTTGCAAGTCTATAGTCACCTATTATGTGTTATGATCCGACAACCCCGAAGTGACAATAATCGGGATACTTCTCGGTGATGACCGTAGTTTGAGGAGTTCATGTATTCACTATGTGTTAATGCTTTGGTCCGGTTCTCTATTAAAAGGAGGCCTTAATATCCCTTAGTTTCCACTAGGACCCCGCTGCCACGGGAGGGTAGGACAAAAGATGTCATGCATATTCTTTTCCGTAAGCACGTATGACTATTTACGGAATACATGCCTACATTACATTGATGAACTGGAGCTAGTTCTGTGTCACCCTATGTTATAGCTATTACATGAGGAATCGCATCCGGCATAATTATCCATCACCGATCCATTGCCTACAAGCTTTTCATATATTGTTCTCCGCTTATTTACTTTTCCGTTGCTACTATTACAACTATTACAAAAAACCCAAAAACATTTATCTTTACTGTTGCTACCGTTACCATTACTACCATACTACTTTGCTACTAAACACTTTGCTGCAGATACTAAGTTATCCAGGTGTGGTTGAGTTGACAACTCAACTGCTAATACTCAAGAATATTCTTTGGCTCCCCTTGTGTTGAATCAATAAATTTGGGTTGAATACTTTACCCTCGAAAGCTGTTGCGATCCCCTACACTTGTGGGTTATCACATAGCAGGCAAGGCATACGCATATGTGGCTTTGAACCTTGCAACCGAGTAGTAATCATGCACATACTGTTGTATGTTCCCTGCTGGACCTGGGAGAGAAGTGATGAAAAACAAGGCATGAATGCATGGCAACCCAGTTATCTGCCATTGCCTACAACTGCAAGTTCTAGCTTCTAAATCCACTGGATATATCCATTTCCTAGTCTCTTTATCCAAATATGATATCTCTGCTGTGGTACCCGAGCAAAGAGTCATGTTCATTTCCAAGCCTATTGTTTTCTGCTTCAATTCATTCATCATGGTAGAGATGATAATGTAACCCATGAATTTTGCCTCGGCTTTTCCTGCACGATAATGAAATTTTTGCATGTATTCTATCCTTATCCTATCAAGAAAATCCACCACATAATGACCCTTCAGTTTCCAGAACATTGAGTTGAAAGACTCTACTAGATTATTGTGCACATAGTCAATTTTGCTCAGTTCACTGAATTGGCTTCTGGCCCATAACTTGGAGTGGTGTGTTTCTCAGTATTATTTCACTTTGGGATTCATGTATAACTGCCTCAAGTGGTAGTTTTGCTTCTTCACACTACAAGTCAAAGATGCTGGCCATAAATTGTCGGTATACACCTTTCCTTTGAATTTCTTCACAAAATTTGTAGCGAGGTGATGTATGCATTCCCTATACTCTACTCCAGGGAACACATTTTCCACGGCCATTTATAAACCTTTGCAGGCATCTGTATGAATTACCAACCCATTGGGATGTGCAATAGCCCAGCGCAGATTATGCAAAAATCAAGTCCAGCTCTCTTCAGACTCTGTCTCCAACACACCGTACGCAACTGGAAATACAAAACTGTGTGCATTAACTGCACAAGCTGCCACTACTAGGGAAAAGCCTAGCAGCAGCGTGGGTTTAGGCCTATCAGTAGCGCTGGGCTATGCGCTACTGATAAGGCGCTATAGCTAACGTGTAGCAGTAGCGCCTGCCATCCCACGCTACTGCTATACATGGATAGCTGCAGCGCGCTTCTGTGGACAGCGCTACTGATATTATCTGCAGCGTTTTTTGAAGGCCAGCGCTACTGGTAAGGCGGCGCTACTGCTAACTTTTGCCCATCGCTACTACTAGTTTTATTAGTTTTTTCCTGTATATTTGTTTTGTATGTGAATAGGCTTTATACAAATGTAATCATAGCATATACATACAACTAGTCTCATCAAATCATGTCATCATCATAATCATCATCCAATACAAAAGTGGTCTCTCGTCATCATCTCGAAAATAGCGATACAAGTCTTGATTACTTGCAAATACATCGTCATCCATCTAAACAATGATATACGCAAGAAGAGCTATCACTTTCAGTGAGAGCGGAACTATGCAGTACATGAGTTTGTATCCCTCTCTCGCATTAGCGTGAACCTAAACTAACTACTGCCTGTCGCTCGGAAACCGGAAACAGGTACACCTGGGCCTGACATTCCGGCCACTCGTCGTATATACTCCTGGCGTAGCACTTCTTCGCCATCGATGATCTATGCACCTGCATCGTCACATGAGTTGATGATATGCAACATATATAGTTGAGCAACAGAAAGAGACAGACTTGGCAAAAATAGAAACAACATATCATAAGCATAAATAACAAAGTTCATCGTACCCAAAATTCCCTAACTAGAGTGATCTTCGCTAGTCGAGGAGGAGGACGGTTTAATTACATCACAAATAAAGTTTCACCACGCATAACCCAAAGTTTTGTCATACGGAAAGTATGGACTAAACGGACACATTGTCATATATCGACAATCACTCCAACATGTCGTGCCATCCATCGAGGTCAGGGAGATAGTCCCCGAGCTTGGTGAAAGGCTTCATGTCGAGACGCTTAGAGGCTACCCATGTACGGACGTCTCCCCGCGACATTTTCCCTTCTTCATAGAACATCCCTGTTTTTTTGACGACCTCCTTCATGATGATTTGGGCAAGTTCATGTTGGATGTGATAGAACTCAGCTCGAAGTCGATGATCCTTGATATCTCATACGTTCTTTGCCCATTGCAGAATATGGGCATCACCGGATCTAGGTGACATGCGAAGGTTCTGGTGATCCCGTCTGTACTCCAGCATGTGGTGTAGGACATAGAATCCATCATTAAGAGAATCACTCGGTTGCTGGATGCAACAGAAGTCGGTCTTATGGCTGAAGGCGACCCTGCCGCCCCTTTTCTTCTTGTCCCTAACCTCTCCACCCACTGATTGGTAGTAAAACATAGCACCGTCGAGAACATCCTTGATGTGGGTGTAATCCTTTTTGTGAATGTTCTTCGACGTGTCCAAGTAAAGAGCGTGGGAGTATCGGGGCTAGAGGATGATGAGGACGGCGCGCCCGCCACTGCGCAAAATAAGTACACCTCAAATTTATTAGCCTCCATCGTGCAAATGAATGATTGAAATCAAAGGAAGGATATCCGCGCGGATGACTTACACGGGATGATAAGGCACGAGAATTACCTCCTTGTCCTTATTGGCGAGCATGAAACTGATGATGTATACCCTAGCGTATTCACGGTGCTTTGTGCAGACTCCCAAGAACGCCTCGTGCATGTAGTACGGGTCAGCGACACAAATATAAGGTATCTACTTAAGCCCAATGATGTAGTTCATGTGCAAGGCATAAAGGCGGACAAACGTAAAATCCAGCTTCTTCACGTGAAACATGTCGAATATGTAATCGAACCGAAGGAAGAACTTATCCGCGGGGAAGCAGTCGACGTACGACAATTGCCGCGGAACTTTAACCATGTAGAGTGGGTATCCTGGATCTTTCGAGGCGATGAAGCCTTTGTCTATCCGTAGCACATCGTCATGAAGTCTCCTGAGATCACCATATCTGGCCCCTAGCGCTCTTGCAGGTAGGATTGGTTGACCGGGGATATGCCATTTATCAGCATCGGGGATATCTATACGGTCCTGAAGCTAAGGCTGCTGACGCGGCTGGATCATAGAATTGGCTTTTCTGCCTTTCCTCGCTCTCTTCCTAAACTTCTTTGCTACCGCATGATACGTTCAGCCTCCGGAGACAGCAATTCAGGCACCGACTCATGACGCTCAAACCCTGAGTAGGCGCCAGGATAGGCATACTGTTGAGTGCCATCGTCATTCTCATCCTCATCCATGGCGATGTCATCAGCGACTAATGGAGCCTCCTCCTTACCCCGTCGGCTATCACCCAACCCGACACCCGAAGCTAATTGGGTAGGTGGGGTGTTGATGTTCATACCTTGCTGAGGCTGCGTGCTCGTGGGTGTGCTCCCGGCCACCTCCAGACGAAGCAGACTCTTTGGCCACAACAGGACCCGGGCACTCGATAAAAATGCTTATTATTTTGCAGGAACGTTGACTCCTTCCTAGTGTGGCAAATCCCGGGCACTCGATATGTCCTAGTTTGTAGCACAAGTCATGTCGAAATTCATGAAAAATTTTAGCATGACCTTTGCTAAAAAGTTGACAAATCGAGAACCTGAAATTTGCCGGAACAGAAATGAATCAACATTCCGGCAAAACATAGGCCACTTAGCTTCATTCCCTGGAAATAGTGTTCAAGTATCCCTCTTCGACACTGCAACACATGTCCAAATATACACGAGCAACCACATGTCCAAATTTCACAAGCTAATTCAAAAACAAAGTGTAGAAGAAAATTCATTTAACTACTAATAGAACAAAATTCAGTTAACTTTAGTGCTCTATAATGATGAAAGGAAAAAATCAGTTAACTACTAATTTCATTCATTTAGGTTATTCATTTAACTTCTCCTAATTAACCTACTGTACCACTACTACTAGCAGCACTACTAACCTAATTAACCTAGCAAAACTCTACTGCCCTAACTGAAAGACATCTAATTAACATCTACTAGTACCACTACTGCCCTAACTTAATTAACATATACTAGTATCACTATATACTATACAAGTAGCATCTACCCTAACTAAACCCTACTGCCCTAACTAACTTTTGTTGTAAACCAAATTTTTTGCTCTAAACTAATTTTTACTCTAACATCTACTACTTAACACCCTTTGCTCTAAACTAATTTTTTTGCTATAAACAAACTTTTGCTCTACTAATTTTTGCTCTAAAATGCAGAGAGAGAGGAGTGGGGGGAGGGGTGGGGGACTTACAGAGAGGGGAGAGACGGTGGCGGGGAGGTGCTCGACAACGGAGGCAGGGGCGGAGAGGGCGGGCTTGGGCACGGGCAACGACGGTCCTGGGCTGGATCAGCGGCGGTGAGGTGGAGGGCGGCGACGGTGAGGTCGGGGGCGGCCTCGGGCGGCGACGGTGAGGTTGAGGGCGGCCTCGGGCGGCGGCGGTGAGACTGAGGGCGGCCTCGGGCGGCGGCGGTGAGGATGACGGCGGTCTCGGGGGGTAGGCGGTGAGGTTGCGGGCGTCCATGCCGGCAGGAGACAGCGGCGAAGTGGGGCGGCGGCGAATTGGGGAGACGGCGGCGAGGGCGAGGGATTTGGGGAAGAAGTGGTGGCCGGGGGGAGGGGGAACCGTTGTTTAAGTGAAAACTTAACGGTAGCGCGTTTCCGAAAACGCGCTATAGCTAAGTTAGCTACAGCGCGTTTCCTGAAACTCGCTACTGCTATTCCTTTCTCTATTTTTCCTTTTCTCATTTATTTTTCTTTACATTTTATTTTTTTTCCCTTTCTCCTTTTTCTATTTCTTTCATTTTTCATTTACTTTTCTACTTGTTTTTCATTTTATTTTATTATCGTTAGCAGTAGCGCCTTACAAATAAACGCGCTGCTACAACAAAGTTAGTGATAGTGATGTTTACAAAAGAGCGCTACTACTATGTGTAGCCGATCGGCTCAGCAGCGGGAATTTCTCCTTTTTCTATCTGCAGCGCGGTTTTCTTGAGCACGCTACTGCTATCTTGCAGCAGCGCCCGTTTTTAACACGCGCTACTGCTAAAGTTCTGTGTATAAGCTTTTCCCTAGTAGTGTGCTACTAACTATCCTGTGAGAAAAGTAGCATCAATAGCCAAATAAGGCCTGCAGCCTGCCAAAAAACTCCGGCGACAAGCCTCAAAGCAGACAAAAACCCTCCTAAAGCATTCCTTGGTCTTTGTTACTCCCCCGAATGTGTACTCCACGGTGTGGTGGTTAATATCTACAATACTACCTAGGCTGGTCCTCTCCACTTCACCTTTGAATGCATACAACAATTGAAAAATTTCCTGCCAGTTACCATAAATAGAATCCATAGCATGTTGTTTACCATTGAACAACATCATGTATGGTAAATTTATCTTGAATTTGTCTTTGATGTTCTTATGCAATTCCTTTGGACCCATTTGTTGGTTTTCTTCCACCCACTTCTTTATTTGTTCTGCCACCCATCATGACTTAGCTCTACTGATTGTATCCTTTCTAAGGGTTGATTCCTGGCATGTGTGCTTAAAAGGGTTCACTTTAACATGAACATTCATGCTATTTCGCATTTTAGATGCGAGCATCCTCCATGGACAACCCTCAGTCGGACAGTGCACTCTATAACGTACTTGATCGCTCTTGTCAACTTTGAAAGTATGTTCTACCTTGATGCAGTACTGCACAAGTGCATTTCTACACTCAGTCATGGATGCAAAAAGGTACCTTCTTCCATATGAGGGTTCAAAGGGTCCCATTCAACAACTGCAAGGTCTTTGTCCTCACACACTGCATCATCATCCACACAGACTGCATTCTAAGCCTCATCTTGGTTTTCAGCCCGAGGTGCCCGTCGTAAATTCTGAATAACATCATAATATAGCTTCTCTTCATCAACCCCAGAATTGTAGGAATCAGGCTCCACTTCAAGGGGGACCCTACTGCCAGTGCCTACGCTTGTCGAGCCACCACATTGTCGTGCACCAACTGAACTGTTCTGGCTAGAGCTACCATTATGACGACTTGGTTCTCCACGAGATGTTGCACCGGCCATCCTAGGTCCAAATGCCTACTCAATCACATCAATTTGCAGCCTCACATGAAAAATTCTCTTTCTCCTTATGCCTAGCAAACATGAAGCCAGCTCTTCATCATTACTAACTGTCACCCATTTATTTTCCCCATCATAGTATTTGTATTCCACTTCATCAAGCAAACCCCAAGGATATTGGCTACAAATTACCTCCCCAAATTTTCTGAAACTCCAATTACAAGCCATTGGCAACCGATAATCGAAACCTCCTTGGAATTTCTTCTTATTCTTTGCATTCAACATGTATCTGTCCCTTCTAATGTGCACCAAGAAAGCAAACCGCAACTCCATCCTAACCGACGAAAAATAGAGACACAATCAGCACACTAACCGGGCAAACCAACTCGAATCGACTACTCAAATGCACAACTAAGCTCAATCCAAACAGGAGGCGTGACTTACCCCTCGGGAACCCAGTCGTGGACGCGGCGGATCTCTGGCCCGATGATGCCTGCCTCGCCAAATACTCCGGGGTCGCCGTTGCTCGCCATTTCGCCCTGGGGTTCACCCTCGTGCTTCAAACAGCTCCACCAGCCTCCCACCTATTAGCGTTTCTGCCAGGTGCACGGAAGGAGGCTGCACCGCGGGTCAAGTAGGTGGCGGGCGCCCCACCCGTGGCGTCGCAGGAAGGTGGCGGGCGGAGCAGGACGGCCGCGGCCGCGGCAGCGCAGCTGGTGGCGGCGCAGGTGCTGGCGGCGGCGCAAGACGGCCGGCCGGCGGACGGGACAAAGTGGGCGCATCGAGTGGCAGGTTATTAGAACCCTAGGATTGATTTGGGGATTATTTTTGCATGGTCCCACATGTCAGCTCCGAACCTACATCCAAGCGGTCCCACGTGTAAGCTCCGGACCCACTACCACTAACGCCGGCCGACGGAATGGACTGAATCTTGCCGTTTGGCCTCGTCATAGTAGTTGCGCATGAACTAGGGGCAAAACTGAGCACAATTTGCAACTGAGGGAAAAACTGAGTGCATGGACACCACTGAGAGCAAAAGGATAATTAACCCATAATGCTATATCAAACAGTCCCAAGAGAAGAAGCACTGGATCGCTTGCTGGTGCTCAGGTTCGGATATCGCCCGACTTTAATTTGGCGGTCCACATTACCGGAAAGATCGCACATAGGCCCCTATCGGAGTGTATTGCACATAGGCTCCCATGATAGGACGGTTGTGCCGCATATCTCTATTGTTCAGTTAAGTTTCAGGATACGGTGTCGGTTTCAAGTTCATAATTGCACCGACACACGGGCATGGCATGGCGCTACCAACAGTAAGTGCTTTCAACTTTTGAACAGACTTAGCACTTTCTACTTCTATACAAACCTAGCGAAGAAATCCTCATATATAAGCAGGTCAAAGAAAAACGACAATAGAAAAGATAGCGAAGGCCACAAAAACGGCCAGACCTAACAAGAAGCCACCGAGACTACCGAACAAGAATGGAACAACACCAACTTGAAAAACCACTGAACACCATTGCACCGAACACACCAAACAGTCTCGGAGAACTCATGATCCTATCCTGACATAAACAATGTAAACAACATTGCACCAATAATCAAGATGAACTGACAAAATAATGTTCTTCTAGTTTGGGGAACAAACGCTCAAGCTTTTGATTTTGCTTTAGTTCTACCTGCGAGCCTAGCAATGGTAGTAACAAGGAATATGGGATATACCACGTGGAGTGCACTCGATTGCCCTCGGTATCTATCTACTTGGAGCAACTTTCCGACGTCTTGGTAACCTCGTGTGAAAAGCAGATAGTAGTTAAAGACAAAGAAATAGTGTTTGAAGCGATATATCTATAGTAAGCTTCCCACGAGCATAATCCAATTGGCTAATCAACACATCACATAAAGGACAGGCGTTGTTGGTAGTATGCATGGGATGGTGGTGCATATATCCAAGTCATACGAGATCGATACTGACTTGGATAAATTTTATAGCTTTGAAGGGAGTCTGTACCGGTTGGTCTACTCACAGGCATAGGAGACGATGTTAGGCGAAAGTCTCTTTCCGGCTATGGCCGGAGGCGACAGCAGTGGCAGTCGTGGGCGTCGCTACCTTCTTGAGGCCGCTGCTATGGTGATGTGCTCCTCTCCCCTGTCGTCCCTTGGTCCGAGGAAACCTCATATCCATGCTCTATCAGACCGGATGATGGCAGCGCCTTGCGCGGTTCCCCTCTTGTGGACATCATTTTTGGAGTAGGGATCAGCCAGAGGAGCCGGTGTTGGTTTGATGGTGGTGGTGGTGCAGCCGGCTTGGGGTCGATGGTGGTTGTTCAGTGGTTT
Source organism: Triticum aestivum (assembly GCF_018294505.1). Classification (NCBI taxonomy): domain Eukaryota; kingdom Viridiplantae; phylum Streptophyta; class Magnoliopsida; order Poales; family Poaceae; genus Triticum; species Triticum aestivum. The sequence continues at coordinate 636,029,154 of NC_057795.1, read as the reverse complement.
GCTTTTGGGTTCGGCGGCGCTGCCTTTGGCGCCGCAGGGCGGTCATTTGTTTCCCCGTAGTGAAGATGTCTCGCCCCTGTTGTTGTGCAGGCTCAAGACCCTCCCATGTCTGCCGATGTGTTGGGGCGAGCTCCGTGCTCTTGGTGATGTCTTAGTTCATCTTTGCTCATAGGTGGTGCGAGATGCCTCCCCAACTTGTCAATCATTTTGAATTGCCTTGGAGGAGCTCCCAGACAAAGTTCGTGTTTGGTTGCACTCGTTGACGGTGGACACTCCCGAGTTGTGCCGTGGGGCTTAGTACACACGCCTGTGCGGTGTGTTAGGCTGCTTGCAAAGTTCTGGCATTGTGATCCTCGACGACACCTCACATCTACGAGTTACTTTCATGGCGATGGCCCTTCCGTCTGCTAGTTAGGCATGCCTTGTCCAGGCATTGCCTGTACAGTTTTCGGCCCGGTTTCTCTCACAAACGGTGTCAAATTGCTCAGTTTTTTATCCGGTTTCCATTATAAACTGGATCAATATGTTCTAAATAAAAAATCTATGATGACCAGTCTTCCAGCCTCCTGGCTAAGGAGTGAACATATTCTGTAACAATGGTAAGATCTGAAAACAATAGTTGATAAAAAATATTTGCTCCCACCATCTTCGCTAGCATAAACAGAAATAAAATGACAGCAGTAGCGAGAGTGTGTTCTTGGGCGACATAAACAGAAATAGTTTAAATCCCATTCCACTACGGCAAGTGACGCGGCTTGCAGACTACATAGATACACTGTCATTTCATTGGCAGTTTCGGACTTCCAGCAGTAAGCAACTTGTGTATGAACAGTACAGTCTAATATACACTCGTAGCTGAACTAGAGGAGGAGCAAATCACAAGGTGACCACGCTTCAACTCTCCAGCCTCGAGCCATGATCCGGCCGGGCGGCAAGTAAAATTAAGAAGAAGAAGAAGAAGAAGAAAAAGAATAAACTACGTGGACAGGGACGAGGCCGTCGTCGAAGTTCTGGGAGTAGCTCTTGAGGTCATACCCGAAACTCACGGCGCGGCGCTTCAGCCGTAGCATGGAGCGCCTCACCCTCCAGAACAGCTGCCTCACGGGCGCCGGTCACTGGTGGAAAAACAGGCTTCCGTCCAGCCCCATAAGTCGCGAAGCTGTAGGAACTGCGACTAATGGGACCTTTAGTCGCGGTTCTGGAGGTGAACCGCGACCAAAGGCCTGGGCCCAGGGCGCTCGGTGGCCAGCTGGCGCACGTGAGGGTCTTTAGTCGCGGTTGGCCAGGACAACCGCGACTAAAGGCCTTCGGGCACCTTTAGTCACGGTTTGCCAGGCCAACCGCAACTAAAGCCCCTCCCCTATATATACCCATCCAGCAGCCAACACTTAGCCATTTGGAGCCATTCTCTTCACAAGTGGGTGTAGGTTTGCTTTTGGTTCCTCTTATGCACATAAGGTGTTTGATGAAATGCCCCAAGAGTATGAAACAAACATGACATGAAGTGTTGGAGCCACACTCCTCGATCGCGGTTAGCAACTTGATGAACCTTTGATGTGTCATTGATAAAATATGCATGTGTGCAGTTCATTGTTTAATTTATATTGTTTGTAGCTAGTTAGTTTAACAAATGCATGATGGTTAATTATATATTTTATATTATAATAATGCAGATGAATCGGCAATGGATGTACGGTAACCGACTCTCCGGCGAGTTCACTACGGGTTTGAAAGATTTCCTCGTAGTGGCTAATGCGAACAAGCAGGGGGGTTTTGTTATCTGTCCATGTGTTATCTGTAAGAATCAGAAGGGTTACTCTTCCTCAAGAGATGTTCACATGCATCTGCTTCGGCACGGTTTCATGCCAAGCTATAATTGTTGGACCAAGCATGGAGAAAGAGGGGTTATAATGGAAGAAGATGAAGAAGGGGATGATTTCATCGATGAAAGCTATCTTGCTCATTTCGGTGATACTTTCATGGAGGATGCTGAAGGTGAAGGGGAAGGTGAAGAAGAGGCACGTGATGATCCCGTTGATGATCTTGGTCGGACCATTGCTGATGCACGGAGACGCTGCGAAACTGAAAAGGAGAGGGAGAATTTGGATCGCATGTTAGAGGATCACAGAAAGGCGCTGTACCCCGGATGCGATGATGGTCTGAAAAAGCTGGGCTGCACACTGGATTTGCTGAAATGGAAGGCAGAGGCAGGTGTAGCTGACTCGGCATTTGAAAACTTGCTGAAAATGTTGAAGAATATGTTTCCAAAGGATAACGAGTTGCCCGCCAGTACGTACGAAGCAAAGAAGGTTGTCTGCCCTCTAGGTTTAGAGGTTCTGAAGATACATGCATGCATCAACGACTGCATCCTCTACCGCGGTGAATACGAGAATTTGAATGAATGCCCGGTATGCACTGCATTGCGTTATAAGATCAGAGGCGATGACCCTGGTGACGATGTTGAGGGCCAGAAACCCAGGAAGAGGGTTCCCGCCAAGGTGATGTGGTATGCTCCTATAATACCACGGTTGAAACGTCTGTTCAGGAACAAAGAGCATGCCAAGTTGTTGCGATGGCACAAAGAGGACCGTAAGTCGGACGGGGAGTTGAGACACACCGCAGATGGAACGCAATGGAGAAAGATCGACAGATGGTTCAAAGATTTTGCAGCTGACGCAAGGAACATAAGATTTGCTCTAAGTACGGATGGCATGAATCCTTTTGGCGAGCAGAGCTCCAGCCATAGCACCTGGCCCGTGACTCTATGCATCTACAACCTTCCTCCTTGGTTGTGCATGAAGCGGAAGTTCATTATGATGCCAGTGCTCATCCAAGGTCCGAAGCAACCCGGCAACGACATCGATGTGTACCTAAGGCCATTAGTTGATGAACTTTTACAGCTGTGGGGTGGTGTCCGTGTGTGGGATGAGCACAAACAAGAGGAATTTGACCTACGAGCGTTGCTTTTCGTAACCATCAACGATTGGCCTGCTCTTAGTAACCTTTCGGGACTGTCAAATAAGGGATACAATGCATGCACGCACTGCTTACATGAGACTGAAAGTGTACATTTGCCAAATTGTAAGAAGAACGTGTACCTTGGGCATCGTCGATTTCTTCCGAAAATTCATCCAGTAAGAAAGAAAGGCAAGCATTACAACGGCAAGGCAGATCACCGGCCGAAGCCTGCGGAACGCACTGGTGCTGAGGTATTTGATATGGTCAAGGATTTGAAAGTCATCTTTGGAAAGGGTCCTGGCGGACAATCAGTTCCGAAGGGAGCTGACGGGCACGCAGCCATGTGGAAGAAGAAATCTATATTCTGGGAGCTAGAATATTGGAAAGTCCTAGATGTCCGCTCTGCAATCGACGTGATGCACGTTACGAAGAATATTTGCGTGAACCTCCTAAGCTTCTTGGGCGTGTATGGGAAGACAAATGATACAAAGGAAGCACGGCAGGACCAGCAACGTTTGAAAGACCCTGATGACCGGCATCCGGAATGGTTTCAAGGTCGTGCCAGCTACGCTCTGACCAAAGAAGAGAAGGTCATCTTTTTTGAATGCCTGAGCAGTATGAAGGTCCCGTCTGGATTCTCGTCCAATATAAAGGGAATAATAAACATGGCGGAGAAAAAGTTCCAAAACCTGAAGTCTCACGACTGCCACGTGATTATGACGCAATTGCTTCCGATTGCTTTGAGGGGGCTCCTGCCGGAAAATGTTCGAGTAGCCATTGTGAAGCTATGTGCATTCCTCAATGCAATCTCTCAGAAGGTAATCAATCCAGAAGTTCTACCACGGTTACAGAACGATGTGATCCAATGTCTTGTCAGTTTCGAGTTGGTGTTCCCGCCATCCTTCTTCAATATTATGACGCACCTCCTGGTTCACCTAGTCGAAGAGATTTTCGTTCTCGGTCCTGTATTTCTACACAATATGTTCCCCTTCGAGAGGTTCATGGGAGTATTAAAGAAATATGTTCGTAACCGTGCTAGGCCAGAAGGAAGCATCGCCAAGGGCTATGGAAATGAGGAGGTAATTGAGTTTTGTGTTGACTTTGTTCCTGACCTTAAGCCGATTGGTCTTCCTCGATCGCGGCACGAGGGGAGACTAAGTGGAAAAGGCACGATCGGAAGGAAATCAACGATATGTATGGACGGCCATTCTCTGACTGAAGCACACCACACTGTACTGACCAATTCCAGCTTGGTGGCTCCGTACTTTGAGAAACACAAAATATTTTACGCTCGGACAACCCGGGGAAGCCTGAATCCTGGATTAGGAAGGCCCACATGGAGACTTTCGGCAGTTGGTTGAGAAAACATTTAATGAATGACAATGATGTTGTAGATCAGCTGTACATGTTGGCCAAGACACCATCTTCGACTATAACGACTTTCCAAGGGTACGAGATAAATGGGAATACATTTTACACGATCGCCCAAGATAAAAAGAGCACCAACCAAAACAGTGGTGTCCGCTTTGATGCAGCAACCGAGAATGGGCAAAAGGTCACATATTATGGTTACATAGAGGAGATATGGGAACTTGACTATGGACCCTCCTTTAAGGTCCCTTTGTTCCGGTGCAAATGGTTCAAGCTAACAGGAGGTGGGGTAAAGGTGGACCAGCAATACGGAATGACAATGGTGGATTTCAACAATCTTGGTTACCTTGACGAACCATTCGTCCTAGCGAAAGATGTCGCTCAGGTTTTCTATGTGAAGGACATGAGTAGCAAACCGAGGAAACGGAAAGATAAGAAAACGATCAGTACATCATGCGATGATCCAAAGCGCCACATTGTTTTTTCAGGGAAAAGAAACATCGTGGGAGTGGAGGACAAGACAGACATGTCAGAAGATTATAATATGTTTGCTGAAATTCCGCCCTTCAAAGTGAACACCGACCCAAGCATTAAGTTAAATGATGAGGATGCTCCATGGATACGGCACAATCGTAAGCAAGCAGGGACACAAGGGAAGAAATGATGTGTAATAATTTATTGTACCAAACTTTGTTGAATGGATCATGTGAATTATATTACCCGTGATGTGTTTGCTGTCCATTTTCGAAACCCTAAACCTGCGGCGGCCTTTAGTCGCGGTTGGCGACGAGACCCGCGACTAAAGGGTACCCTTTAGTCGCGGTTGGCCAGACCAACCGCGACTAAAGGTGGGGGCGCGGGAACGCAAAAAACCCGCCAAAAACCCTTTAGTCGCGGTTGGGCAGGCAACCCGCGACTAAAGGGGGGGGCTATAAATACGAGGTCCGATTCTCGTCTTCTCCGATTCCCGCCTGTTCGTCTCTGCCGCGCCCTCGACGCCGCCCGCCGTCGCCCTCGCCCTCGACGCCGCCCGCCTCGCCTCGCCCACCGCGCTGCTCATCCGGGCCGCCGACCGTCCGTCCCGGCCGCCGTGCTGCTCATCCAGGCCGCCGCCTGTCCGACCCCGGCCGCCGCGCTGCTCATCCGGGCCGCCGCCCGTCTGTCCCGCTGCTCATCCAGGCCGCCGCCCGTCCGTCCCCGGCGGGACGACGTGTACGCGCAGGCGTGGGAGCCCGCTGCCAGCTACGCCCGCGAGACGGAGCGCCTCTCCGCCAAGGAGTCCCTCCTCGCCGTGAGCTTCTCCCACCTCGTCCCCTGTTCCCCTTCCTTGCAGGACGAATGGATAGTTGGCTACAGCCGGCAAAAAAAATTGAAAACACAAACAATTTTCTGAAACTCCGGAACAAAATTTGAAAACACGAACAAATTTGTGAAAATCGAACATTTTTTGAAAATATGAACATTTTTGAAAAATAGAACATTTTTTAAAAGGAGAACATTTTTTAAAAAGAAAAAGAAAAAGAACAATAAACAAAAAAGAAAAGAAAAACGAAACAGAAAAAGAAAGGAAAAGAAATGAAAATAAAAAAAGGGTTGGGAACCCTCGTAGGTGCGTTCGCTCGACAGTTTGACGCAGACAGCGTCATATAGGAAATTCCAACGTATCCTAATCACTGTTTCGGCGTCGGCTACAACGGGCCGGTGCATTAGCAGCAGTACAGCCGCGGAGGCTGCAACTGCAGCCCGGCTAAGACCCAGGCTCGGCCATATCCAGCCCTGTGACGCTCTTTGCATCAAAAAGTCGACGCGTCTCACAGGACGTAGCTCACCTGGGCCGGCCCATTTTGGGTTCGCGACATGACAAATTGGAATTTCCTCCCTCTCCGTGACGCCGTCGTCTGCCGCCCCGTCTCGCGCTCTACCGCGACACCCTCTCCCACCCCTTCCTCGCCCCCTCCTTTTGCCACCGCCCTTTCGCCACCGCCACCGCCACCGCCCCCCTTCTTCACTTAATTAATTTGTTTTTACTACATGTTTTCAGGACTGACATAATGGCGGACGATAGAGCTGACCCGATTATGGACAACTATGATCCGGACGGTGAAGCACATATGTTCGGCATCATAAACGGCGATATTCTATATGTGCCGACCGGAGAAGAAGAAGATGATATCTCTTCTTATCTGAACCTTGACGGTGAAGATGAAGGGCGCCGTCAGCAAGATGATGCCGAACAAACGTCGATAAACGACGATCTTCAAATGGAAGTAGCAACCACCTCCGGCGCCGAGGTATATATATACATTGAGCCTCTGGTGATACAAACTAACTGATTTGAATAAATATGTGTGTACTAACGCGCGCGACTCTCTTTCTTATTTTAGCCCTCGGCCGGATCGTCGAAACAATCGAGTACGTCGTCAAAGCGTGGCGCAACCAAGACGATGAAACAAGGAGAAACATGCACCATCGAGGTTGTCGACAGTGCAACCGGCAGGCCGCTGGAGCCCCGCAAGAACGCCACCAAGTTTGTCAGCCAATGCGGAGCCATTGTTAGAGACAACGTCTCGATCACCGTCCAGGAGTGGAATGAGCCAAAGAAGGCACGAATTGATGGTTTCACTTTTGTCGATAAGAGAACAAAAAAAGATTGCTTCAAGAAGCTTATGGAACATTTCGTTCTACCTCCGGAATACAACAAATTCGATGAGGAGGGTAACAAGATTGAGGAAAACAAGGAGAGGAGGAGGCTAGTCAAACAGTTCGCTCTTCATAAGATGGCCGACGCATTCCGGAAATTCAAGCAAAATCTAGCCCATGACTTTGTCAAGCAGAACAAGACTCCGGATTTCAAAGGACAATATGAGAAACTGAAACATGATTGGCCAGAATTTGTGAAGCAAAAGAAATCGGAGCAGTTCATTCAAATATCGAAAAAAATAAGGAAAATGCGGCTAAGAAGGAGTACAATCATGTTATGGGGCCAGGAGGGTATCGCATTTGGGTGCCTAGGTTGGAGAAGATGGAGAACGAGCTGAGGGCGCGAGGAATCCGTCCAGGTACGGAGGGATGGGACCCAAGGGCCAAAAGCTGGTGGTACGGGCATGGGGGAACGCTGAACCCGGAGACAGGGGAGTGTGTTTACCGGGGCAAATTAATTAAACCCACCCAAGCCCTTATTAACGCAATGAGGGATGCTCAACAGGGGAAGATCAAGTTCAACAGAGAGAACGACGCGCTGACAAAAGCCCTCGGGAATCCTGAACACGGAGGACGTGTACGAGGCATGGGGCACATTCCGTGGAAAATAGGGTTCCCCCAGAACGATGACCCGTACGGTTACAGAAGCCGTAAGAGAAAGATGGATCGGGAAGCAGATGTTGTGGCGCGGTTGGCATCGGAAATGGATGTGATGAAGAAAACCATGAGTGTACTAGTAGCCGAAAGAGATGCAGCTCGGGTGCAGCATGAAGATCATCCAGCGGATCTCGGAAGCCAGCAGCGGAGAAGCAGCGTGGCTTCCACGGAGGCCCCACCGGCTGGTGCAGATGCACCGACGATCGAAATTACTGCACCGGAGCCTCTGGTGGTCGAAATTACTGCACCGGAGCCTCTGGTGGTCGAAATTACTTCACCGGAGCCTCCTCGCTACCCCGTGGACGATATAAAGGAGATGAAAGAATGTCATCTGTATTATCCTATCGGGAACATGTCCATGAAGGTAGCCATCGGCAGTGCTTTACCATGTTTACCTGGAGCACTCCACCACAACAACCCCATTCAAGATGGCTATGCTCGTGTCACGGTGGAGGACATAGTCCAAGGGTTTGAGGACCTGGAGATTGACATTGCTACACCTGAAGGGGAGAAAAGACTTGGAGATGTCAAGCGCCATTTCATTCTATGGCAAAAGAAGTTTATCAAGTTTCCAGGCGAGGCGCCAAGGACAACAAGTCCACCCCCCTACGGTGGTGGTGGTGGCGGTGGCGGTGGTGGTGGTGGTGGTGGTGGTGGCGGTTCACCTACACCTCCGTCACGTCAGCCGACGCCGCCCCCCAGTCCACAACGTCCGGCGGGTGATCAGCCGCCGCCCCCCAGTCCTCGTCCGGCGGGTGATCAGACGCCGCCCCCCAATCCACCTCCGGCAAAGAAGCAGAAGCAGTCCTGGATTATTAACCCGGACCCTTATGTACCTAAGACCACAAAGGTACCGGAGCCATCACTGAAGCCTCTCCCCACAAGGCCTTGGGAACGTAGTGCCGAGGAAGTCGACGCGGCCGCGGCTGCTGATTTGGAGAAATGGAAGGCGGACTGCAAGAAGAAAAGAGAGCCCGAGCCCAAGCCAGTATTTTCTGATGAGCAAAAGAAGTGGGCTAAGTCATTTTTGAGCACACCGTCCCAAGCCGCGAAGAATCTGCCTAACGACTATGCACGTGAACTTCGCAGGCAGGCACTCATGTTCAAGGAGAACAAAGAGCGGGAGAAGGCCGAAAGTAAAAAAAGCGGGAAACAAGTTGCCCAGCTCGGGGAACAAAGTAAACAATCGATTGCCCCGCTTATAGTGGAAGCCTTCTGTCCGGATGCCCCCGAGATCATACAAGCTGCGGCAGCACAGGGATTGACTGTAACGAGTGCCAGAGAACAAGCGGCCAACTTAGGTATTACTCTTCGTGAACTGTTAGGCCTTGATGAGGCGCCAGTGAAGGAGGTAGTAATTACATATGTCAAGAATGGGCCTCTCGTCGAGCCTGCGCAGGAAAAGGATCTACCTCCACAAATGAAAGGTCTGCTGAAATGGTACAAGGGTTACATAAAAAATAAAAACGCCAAAGAATATATTTATGCGGAAGTTAGACATGAGCATCACTTCAAACATTACTATGTACAAATTGAACTGAGTGAATTGTTCCAGCTTTTCAATCTGCGCGAGCTCGATAAATCTATCATCAGTTGCTACGTTCTGTAAGTGATTTATTAATTTCTACCCCATCTCGTTCATATTGCCTGCACTATATATATGTCCTAACTATATTGTTGTGTCCGCTATTATACATGCAGAATGAAGATTAAGGAATGCAGAGTAAGGAACATCCATGATGTTGGGTTCATTGACCCACACATCGTTAATGGACATGTGTTGGAGCGTTACCCCGCCGACGTGGAGGCAGACCTGTGGCAGTTTCTTACAAAGCAGGAACTCAAAAGTGATATTCTATTTCCTTACCATTTTGAGTGAGTGTTTCTGTCTTGAGCACATTCTCTTTTGTTTACTCCATGCATGGTATGTGGCCGGCTAATCGATGAGTTATGCATGACGTACTGTGCATGTATCGTGTCCGCAGGTTCCACTGGATTCTGCTAGTAATTAAAGTTAACACCTCAGAATGTCTCGTCCACGACTCTGTGAATATGGATCCAAAGCTTTGGGGCGGCATGAGAAGAATGCTGCAGAAGTAATTATTTTCATTCATTTGCGCTCTATATCGATCGGCCTATTTCGTTCATTTCCTAATATCAAGTAACTAATTAATAACTCTCTTGTTCATTTAATTTTCTTTGCCTCGTAGGGTTTGGAGACGGTTCGTAGATACAAAGGTCGGTGAATTCAAAAAAGAGCTAGAATTCAAAATGTTAAAGGCTAAGAATGCTGGGGATATTCAGCCACCGGAGACCAATCTATGTGGATACTATGTCTGTGAGATGATCCGGAGATACACCTCTGAGCGGGTTCCGAGTGATACCAATGCTCAGAGGAATAACCTCCGGTGGATGCTTAGTCCAGAAGCTCGCTTCCGACCACTTCAAGAGGAACTAGCTGGATGGTTCAGCAGGGAAGTCCTCCATCCTAAAGGAGAACACTATTACGAGGACGTAGAACTTTATATGCATTAAATCATGTATGGAAACTTGTTCAAAATTGTATATGGTCATCCGATGATATTGAATATATATTGTATATTCCTCTTGAATTCTTTTTGGTTCTAATTTCAAATTTATTTGAAATTGTACATTCATATGCATGTATGTAGTACCGTAGAATATATGAAACTCCTTCAAAATTAAAATAAAGCACAAAAGAAATAAAACAATACAAATTAAACAGAAAACAGGTTTAAGGGGGGGGGGGCTAAAACCCTAAACCTGCGGCGGCCTTTAGTCGCGGTTGGCCAGAAGAACCGCGACTAAAGGTCCTCCGCCCCGACGGCCACCTGGCGCCCACGTGGACGGGCCTTTAGTCGCGGTTCTTAAGCAACCGCGACTAAAGGGGGGGGGGCCTTTAGTCGCGCCCGTTCGGTCGCGGTTGCGCAACCGCGACTAATGGCAGTTGCGAACCGCGACCAAAGGCCCTTTTTCCACCAGTGGGTGCTTGCCGCCACAACCCGGATGCGCCGTGGCTCTTCTTCCCTTCCATCATCTTCCGGCTGCTAATGCTCCTCGTCACGCGCAATGATCCTCCCAGAAACGCCATTGGTCCTTTACGAGTGATTAAACATGGCTCTGCTGCTCTTCTTTCTTGATTAGGTTGCTCGTGATCTGAGATGGAGGCACCGTTTGCAGAAATGGGGCTCCTCAGTAGCCGTTTTATAAGCCCGCCAAATGGATAAGGATCCGACGCCGACGCCGAATGACTGACGGGCCTGCCACCACCCACGTGCACTCATGGCTAGCTGACGAGGAAAATCAACTTTACACAACGATCAGCCCATGGAAAAAACCACATTTCCGGCATCTTTTCCCGTTGTGACCCTACACTACACATCGACGTGGTGATGGAATCTCACTCCCATAAAAGGCAAAGGTACAGTATCCTAGGAGGGTCGGTGGAAGCGTCGTGCCGTGTCGACACAGATGCATACTCAAAAGTAATTTCGCTTGAGGCATCCATCGACAAGCGTTGGTGCTTGCCATACCACGACCAATGTTTTCTTAATTCTAAATAGTGTTGTATCAAAAGGTCACAAGAGAAGAAGCACTGGATCGCATGCTGGTGCTCAAGTTCGGGTATCGCCCGATTTTAATTTGGCCGTCCACGTCCACATTACCGGAAAGATTGACACGAGGCAAATATTCTTTATGTGTCAATAAAGATACACTGGAATCATGTGGTCTTGGTTAGTGACAACCCATATATTCGTTCATGATGATATGGTTCGTTGGGACAAATCTTCATTGGAAAAGAAACAAAGGCAGGAGAAGAAGAAAGATGATGGCTGCATCGTGCCGCTTTACACGCACCACGTATGGTCATGTCCCATATATCCATTATCCACAGTAAGCACTTTCTACTTTTGTACAGCCCTACCAGTTTCAACTTTTGTGCAGACCTAGCAATCGACAATTGGACATACAAAGCGGAACTTCTAACAGCACCAGTACCTCCCGGCACATCTGTTGCCCTTCGTCTCCGCATCAAGATTGTTTTGCTGACTTGTAGTATAAAGGTATCAAATATTTTGCTGCAGAAATACATTGCAATACACTCGATAGAAGTCCGTGATAGTAGTTTTTCGTGTGGTAATGGTAGAGAAGGACGGAGAGCTGCATGCACACATCTTCTCTCTCTCTCTCTCTCTCTCTCTCTCCACCCATGAAAAACTAGCTTTTCATTTTTCTTGTGAAATATTAATTCATTGATATCTTTTGAATAAAAAATTATTCTAAAATCCTTCTAAATATTTGAATTCCGGGTGACGAGATCGTTAAAAAAACCTAGCAATCGACATAAAAAACGGAAACTCTAACAGCACCAGTACCTACCGGCACATCTGTTGCCCTTCGTCTCCGCGTCAAGATTGTTGTGCTGAGTTGCAGTATAAAGGTACCAAATTTTTTGCTGCAGAAATACATTGCAATACACTCCGATATAAGTCCATGATAGTAGTTTTTCGTCTGGTAAAGGAAGAGAAGGACGGAGTGTTGCATGCACGCATATTCTCTCTCTCCACCCATTAAGAAAACTAGCTTTTCATTTTTCTTGTGAAATACTAATTCATTCATATCTTTTGAATAAAAAATTATTCAAAAATATTTTTAAATATTGGAATTCCGGGCGACGAGATCGCTAAAACAAGATCAGATTTGAATATATTTTGAACGATTTAAAAACTTCATGACACATATTTCACTCATTTCTTAAAAAATAGATTTCATTCATTAATTAAAAACACTGATTTCATTTCAATATTCAGAAAACTGATTTCATTTCAGAAACATTGTTTTGACCCACTTCAAAAGAATTGTTCCATGTAATTCAACAAGAATAATTTCACTCATTTTCAGAAAGACCGATTTCACTAGTATAAGAATACATATATCATTCATTTTAAAACACCGATTTCACTTTTTTAAGACAACATATTTTACTCATTTCAAAGACAAAAGATTTCACTACACTAATTTATGAATCATTGATTTCACTTATTTCAAAGAACCGATTTCACTATTTTTAAATAACATATTTCACTCATTTCAAGGAAAGAGATATCACAAGTTTATATCATTGATTTTGGTTAATTCAAAGTACTGATTTAAATGAACTCAAAAAATGATTTCACTTATTTCGAAGAACCGATTTCACTTCACATAATTAAAAGAAGGATACAATGTACAGTCTACGTTCCTGAACTCCTCTTTACTAGTAGAGATACATGTTCTAGGTTTGATAATGTTGGTCCCATGGTTCGTACAGGAAATGAAAGGTTTTAGTAGTCCTTCCCATGGTTTTTTTGATGAGATGTCTCTGATATTGCTTATACTAGCTAGATATTAACAGGTCGTGTTGATGTGCATCTCTAAGTTCATCTTCATCGCCGTTGGGTAAGTGGCTCTCCTGTGACTGCTCCAGTTTGGCTTCGTTGGACTGGACGAGCTTCTTGCCTTCAGGTGGTTTTCTGCTTACTTCTACTAAACTGCCCGAGGAAAAAATGGAGGCCAACTAAAAGTTGGCGCGGTAAGTGATGACAACCCGCTGTGGTGGCAATGTTGTCGTTTGAGAACTATTCACACCCTATATGGTCTATATGTAGAAATATGGTGAGGTGCGTATTTCCGGGTGATGTTCTCATAATTCCAAATGGAATGATATGAGAGAGCAGCGGTGATGAGTCACTAGTAGAAAACAGGGCTTTGGTTGAGGCTAGGATAAGGGCATTAATCCCGGTTCACTCATGAACCGGGACCAAAGGGTGCATCAGTCCCGGTTCGTGAGGCCAGGGCGCCGACTCAAACAGACAAACCACGCGTTCGTTTGGGTCGCCCCGTTGGACGGCCAGGCGGACGTGCGTGTCCGCATTCTCAAATGGGTCGGCTTGACCGTCCAACGGGAGGCGGACCTAAATGTGTGGCGTGGAGAAAAACAAGCTCACAGAGATAAACATAATTAAACATAAGTGTCCGGTCAACCGCCGGCAAAGTCCACTTAAACCTAATTAAACATTACCGGAAAATAAACACCGGAGGGTCGGTGGAAGCCTCGTGCCGTGTCGACACAGACGCATACTCAAAAGTAATTTCGCTTGAGGCATTCATCGACAAGCGTTGGTGCTTCCATACAATGACCGGTGTTTTTTTAATTCTAAATAGTGTTGTACCAAAAGGTCACAAGAGAAGAATCATTGGATCCATGCTGGTGCTCAAGTTCGCGTATCGCCCGATTTTAATTTGGCCGTCCACATTACCGGAAAGATTGGCATGTAGGCAAATACTCTTTATGTGTCAACAAAGATACGTTGGAACCATGTGGTCTTGGTTAATGACAACCCATATATCCGACCATGATAATATAGTTCGTTGAGACAAATCTTCATCGGAAAAGAAACAAAGGGCGGAGAAGAAGAAAGACAATGGCAGCGTCATGCCACTTTGTGCACCATAATCGTTTCCTATATATCCATTATCCACAATAAGCATAAAAAGTGGAATTTCTAACAGCACGTGTACCTACCGGAACATCGGTTGCCCTTCGTCTCCGCATCAAGATTATTGTGCTGACTTCTAGTATAAAGGTATCAAATATTTTACTACAGGAATATATTGCAATACACTCCGATAGAAGTCCATGATAGTAGTTTTTCTTCTGGTAAAGGTAGAGATGGACGGAGTGCTGCATGCACACATTGTCTCTCTCTCTCTCTTTCTCCACCCATGAAAAAACTAGCTTTTCGTTTTTTTGTTCAGTGCTTCTTCTCTTGGAAGCTTTTTATTTTAAGTCTAAATAATATGTTCAGTCGTTTCCTTTTGGGTTCGACGGCGGTGCCTTTGGACCTGTGGCCATCTGTTTCCCCCGGTGACGGTGTCTCGCCCCTGTTGATGTGCAGGCTCAAGACCCTCCCATATCTGCAGATGTGTTGCAGCGAGCTCCGTGCTCTTGGTGATGTCTTAGTTAATCTTGGCTCATAGATGGTACGAGATGCCTCCCAACTGGCCAGTCATTTTGAATTGTCGTGGAAGAGCTCCCAGCCAAGTTTCGTGTTTGGTGTCTGATGACCCACAAGTATAGGGGATCTATCGTAGTCCTTTTGATAAGTAAGAGTGTCGAACCCAACGAGGAGCAGAAGGAAATGACAAACGGTTTTCAGTAAGGTATTCTCTGCAAGCACTGAAATTGTAGGTAACAGATAGTTTTGTGATAAGATAATTTGTAACGGGTAACAAGCAACAAAAGTAAATAAAGTGCAGCAAGGTGGCCCAATCCTTTTTGTAGCAAAGGACAAGCCTGGACAATTTCTTATAATGAGAAAAGTGCTCCCGAGGACATATGGGAATTATCGTCAAGCTAGTTTTCATCACGCTCATATGATTCGCGTTCGGACTTTGATAATTTGATATGTGGGTGGACCGGTGCTTGGGTACTGCCCTTTTTTGGACAAGCATCCCACTTATGATTAACCCCTATTGCAAGCATCCCGCAACTACAAAAGAAGTATTAAGGTAAACCTAACCATAGCATGAAACTAATGGATCCAAATCAGCCCCTTACGAAGCAACGCATAAACTAGGGTTTAAACTTCTGTCGCTCTAGCAACCCATCATCTACTTATTACTTCCCAATGCCTTCCTCTAGGCTCAACTAATGGTGAAGTGTCATGTAGTCGACGTTCACATAACACCACTAGAGGAGAGACAACATACATCTCATCAAAATATCAAACGAATACCAAATTCACATGACTACTAATAGCAAGACTTCGCCCATGTCCTCAAGAACAAACGTAACTACTCACAAAGCATATTCATGTTCATAATTAGAGGGGTATTAATATGCATTAAGGATCTGAACATCTAATCTTTCACCAAATAAACCAACTAGCATCAACTATAAGGAGTAATCAACACTACTAGCAACCCACAGGTACCAATTTGTGGTTTTGATACAAGATAGGATACAGGAGATGAACTAGGGTTTGAGAGGAGATGGTGCTGGTGAAGATGTTGATGGAGATTGACCCCCTCTCGATGAGAGGATCATTGGTGATGACGATGGTGATGATTTCCTCCTCCCGGAGGGAAGTTTCCCCGGCAGAACAGCTCCATCGGAGCCCTAGATTGGTTCCGCCAAGGTTCCGTCTCGTGGCGGCGGAGTTTCGTCCCGTAAGCTTGCTTATGATTTTTCCAGGGTAAGAGACTTCATATAGCAGAAGATGGGCACCGGAGGGCCACCAGGGGGCCCACGAGGCAGGGGGCGCGCCCCACCCCAGTAGGGGTGGGGCGCGCCCCCACCCTCATGGCCAGGGTGTGGGCCCCCTCTGGTACTTCTTTCACTCAAAAATTCTCATTAATTCCAAAAATGACTTCCGTGGAGTTTCAGGACTTTTGGAGCTGCGCAGAATAGGTTTCCAATATTTTCTCCCTTTCCAGTCTAGAATCCCAGCTGCCGGCATTCTCCCTCTTCATGATAAACCTTGTAAAATAAGAGAGAATAGACGTAAGTATTGTGACATAACGTGTAATAACAGACCATAATGCAATAAATATCGATATAAAATCATGATGGAAAATGGACGTATGTGTGTCACTTGTTAACTGTGTATGCTCCTGAGTTGTGCCATGAGGCTCGGTACGCGCGCCTGTGCGGTGTGTTAGGCTGCTTGCAAAGTTCTATCATTGTGATCCTCGACGACACCTCACATCTACTGAGGGACTTTCATGGCGATGGCCCTTCCGTCAGCTCGTTCGGGCGATGGCGATGATCCTCGACGACACCTCACATCTAAGATCTGAAGAACAATGGTAACAGTTCTGTCTAATATACACGTAGCTGAACCGAGGCAAACCTTTGGGTCATCGCCCGAGCTAAAAAAATAGGGTCTTTTATCACGCGCGAGTAATCCGCATGTCGTGTTTTTCGGTGGCTTGTAACAAACTCTATTCTCTCTTATTTAAGGGATGAGGCAAAGCTTTTGCCTCCGTTTCAAAAAAAACAAGCGGAGGAGCAAATCACAAGGTGACGACGCTTCAATACCTCCATCCTCGAGCCATGGTCCGGCCGGGCGGCAAGTAAAATTGAGAAGAAGAAGAAGAAGAAGAAGAAGAAGAAGAAGAAGAAGAAGAAGAAGACGAAGAAGAAGAAGAAGAAGATGAAGAAGAAGAAGAAGAAGAAGAAGAAGAAGAAGAAGAAGACCCCGTGGGTGTCAGCTACAGGCGGTGAGCTGGGATGAGGCCATCATCGAAGTTGTGGGAGTAGCTCTTGATGTCGTACCGAAGCTAATGGCGCGGCTCTTCTGCTGCAGCATGGCTCGCCTCACCATCCAGAACAGTTGCCTCGCAGGCAGCGGCGTCTGCCGCCACAACACCGACCCACCGTAGCTCTTTCCCTCCATCATCTTCTGGCTGCTAATGCTCTTCGTCACGCGCAATGATCCTCCCAGAAACGCCATTGGTCAACCTTGATGAGATGATGCGTACGGGAGCTTGCTCACCGTTGATTAAAGAGAAAAGTTCAGTTTTCGTCCCTCAATTCTTTGGTTTGCTCACTTTAGCGTACGTGTGCGCGCCGCTTCGGGTGGTTTTCAAACCCTTGGATGTCATTTTAGCACGAAAATTTGCATGCACCTTGCGCACCTGAGAATCTTCGACCTAAAAAAATTCAGATTTTTTGATTTTTTTTGCTATTTTTTGAATTTACGTTTCATCACAGAGTACATTTAGTTTTTTTTTGCCGCGAGCTCCTCGAACGTCCAAACATGACAAAAATTGACACGTACCTTGCGCACTGATTATCTACGACGCAAAAAAATCAGATTTTTTTGATTTTTCTGCTATTTTTTGATTTTACTGTTCATCCATGCATTGTTCATCTCGTGGTCAAAACCGGGTTGACTCGGCAGCAAAACCTTGCAGGGACGAAAAGTGGCTGGTTTCGAGAGTTCGTGGTGCAATCTATCAGGTTTTAGAGTTGATGGACCAAAAATGAGCAAACTGAAGAATTGAGAGATAAATGGAGTTTTCTCTTGATTAAACACAGCTCTGCTACTCTTCTTTCTTTCTTGATTAGGTATGTAGCGACTAACTTCTGATCTGAGATGGATGCACCGTTTGCACAATTGGAGCTTCTCAGCAGCCATTTTGTAAGCTCGCCAAACAGACAGGGCTCTGACGCCGCCACCGACAGCCACCGCTCACGCGCAATCACGGCCGACGGAAAAAATCTACTTTATACAACGATCGGCAAATGGCAAAATCACATTTCGGACATCTTTTCCCGTTGTCACCCTACACTACACACCTACTGTCAAAGACTGATCGACGCGGCATCGGCGTGGCGATGGAATCTCTCTCCCATAAAAGGTAAAGGTACAGCATCCTAGGAGCGAGAGGGTCGGTGGAGGCCTCGTGCCGTGTCGACACAAGCAGTTGCATACTCGAAAGTAAATTCGTTTAGGGCATCAGGCATCCATCGACAAGTGTTGGCGCTTGCCATACCACTGCCAGTGCTTTTTTTAAGACAAAACGACCCGTGCTTTTCTTCGACAAAGAAAATATATTAATATCTTGGAGATACCAATTACACTCAGCATGTGCAACAATACAATACCTAATGGCACAACGGATACACACAACCAAAAAAACAATCTAAAACAGAAAAGTTATGCTACAGTGATCTAGTCCTTGAAGCAGCAGGTACAAACACCATCAAGAAACACTTCAAGTCCAAATTCTCCAAAAGTGACGCCTTCAAGAAGGAAACAGTGCACAAACGGCGTCGTCGCCCGATCATAAATCATTGGTTTTCACCCTGAAGAAAGTCCACGCTCTCAAAACAATGCCTTAAAAAATGTCATCGCCAGGCACAATCAATTAAGGCCAGACCTTGGGTTTTCACCCCGAAAAGGAAGACATTGAACTTCTCCTGTGTTGTCACCCCCACTTGCATGCCGCTGCTACAAGTCCCGAAACACCAAGCAAGTTCATCATCACCACAAAGTTTCGAACCACCATTACTAGTCCTCTGATCACAGCTTCCATGACATTCTTTGCCTTTGACTTCACCATGGAACGAAAAAAACATGTCTCATGATGGCAACAAATAGCAGAACTTCGTGCCGCTCCCTCCAGAAAAAAAAACGGTCGGAAAAAACTTGACATTTCGTGCGCACGACCGAACCCAATCCAATCCAGCAATCTCCAGGCATGAGGTGCCCAAGGGAGTTCGCTGGCGGAGCCTTCCGGAGCTTGACACTCCGATTAGATCAAGGAGGACAAGCATCAAGCCAATCTTCGTCTTGGCGTGAGAGGAACCCTAGGACCGCCACCTTTATTAGGCAGAATGACAGCCCCCACGCCGTCCCCCGCCGACTCCCAACAGCAGGCCATAGATGTGAGCAGACACCGCCAGACATTGAATATATTGAGCAATGTTAAGTCAAGAAAACAATTACATGTATATGCCCCTCTTAACCATCAAGCAACTAACTTGTAGAATATACTAGAGTTTATTTCAAAGAATAGTATATCTTAGATTAATCAGAATTTCCAGCCTATTTGATCTCTTGGTGCACTACGGCGAGCATAACTTTGACGTTGCAACACGCACGCTGATGGTTCTAGTAAGGATGGATTTCGGCCTAAACGATCAATTATCTACCAAATGGGAGTTTCGAGGGGGCCTAAACATTCTGATCACGTGGAATACATTAATGTTTCTTAATCAAAAGGGTAAGTTTTAATCTCACCGCTGATCTACATACAAAATCGTAAACTATAAGGAGGTGGGGGGAGGGTCCAAATCATGCCTCCTGAAAATTGACATCGAAAATTCACTTCACTCTCAATATGAACCCATATCAAACATGAGAGCAAGAGAAACCCCGGTGCGAGAGTGAATTCTAGCACGCATGACATAAACATAAATAGTTTAAATCCCATCCCATCGTGGCAAGTAACGGCAATCATAACTTTGACATTGTAATTCAACGGTGCTACAACGTACACCAATGCTTCTAATAAGGATGGATCTCGACCTAAAACGATCAATTATCTACCAAATTGGAGTTTCAAGGGTCCTTAACATTCTGATCATGTGGAATACATTATAATGTTTCTTAATCAAAGGGATAAATTTTAATCTCACCACTGATGTACCTACAAAATCACAAACTTTTATAAGGGTGGTTCCGAATCATGCCTCCTGAAAATTTACATTGAAAATCCACTTCACTTCCCAATATGGATGCATATATATCAAACAACTTAGTTATACTACATTGGTTCATTTCGTGAATAAAATGAGAGCTATATATAGCAAGACAAGCCCCGGTCCGAGAGTATATTCTAGCGCTTGCAACATAAACAGAAATAGTTAAAATCCCATTCCAATGTCGCAGACTTTCAACATTAGAATAGATACACTATCATTTCATTGGTAGTTTCAGACTTTCAACACTAAGAAACTTGCGCATGAACAGTAATGTCTAATACTATAATACAATTCAAATTAACAGAAATAGCGAGACAAGCCATGGCGCGAGAGTATATTCTAGCACTCGCAATATTAACAGAAATAGTTAAAATCCATTCCACTGTCGCAAGTGACGGCTTGCAGATTACATAGAAGGAAGCACATTAGAATAGATACACTGTCATTTCATTGGTAGTTTCAGACTTTCAACACTAAGCAGCATGTGCACAAACAGTAATGTCTAATACTATAGTACACTTCAAACTCTTGTGCAGTACAAGGTGATGACGCTTCAAACTCTCCAGCCTCGAGCCGTGGTCCAGCCGGCGGCAAGTAAAATTGGGAAGCAGAAGTGAGTGTCTGTCACTAGAGGCGGTGGGCAGGGACGAGGCCATCGTCGAAGTTTTGTGATTAGGTCTTGAGGTCGTACTCGAAACTCACGGCACGGCGCTTCGGGCTCAGCCCGGCGCGTCTCATCCTCCATAAGAGCTGCCTCATGGGCGCTGGCGCCTGCCGCCACGACCTCGACCCGCCGTGGCTCTTTCCCTCCATCATCTTCTGGCTACTAATGCTCTTCGTCATGCGCAATGATCCTCCTAGAAACGCCATTGGTCGACCTTGATGAGATGATGGGAATGGGAGGTCACGGTTGATATGATTAAGCACCACTCTGCTGTGATTGATTAGGTAGCTTTTGATTGCAGAAATGGGGCTCCTCAGCTTTGACAAACGGATAGGGCTCTGACGCCGACCAGAACGACGACCGGGTCTGCCACCACCTGCGTGCACACTCACAGCTGATGAGCAAAATCCCCTTTACTGAGGGGATTCCATGGCAAAATAACATTTCGGGTATCTTTTGCCTTTGCCACCCTACACTACACACCATACAGTCATGTTCGCTTGAGGCATCCATCGACAAGTGTTAGTGCTTGCCATGTCATCACTAGTAGAAAAGAGGGCTTTGGTCCACCCCGGGTTAGCCCATTAGTCCCGGTTTAGTCTAGAACCGGGACTAATGGGGGCATTAGTCCCGGTTCGTGCGCCCAGGGGCCACGTGGGCCATTTGTCCCGGTTCGTCTAGACCTTTTAGTCCCGGTTGGTGCCACGAACCGGGACTAAAGGGTGCGATGCCCATTAGTACCGGTTCGTGGCACCAACCGGGACTAAAGGTTAGACCTTTAGTCCCGGTTCGAGCCACCAACCGGTACTAATGGGGTTTGAGGCATTAGTACCGGTTCATGGCACGAACCGGTACTAAAGGTCACATTTTCAAACTCCACCCCCCCCCCCCCCCCCCGATCGTCTTTTCAGTTTTAAAAAAAATAAAAGAAAATGATGAAAATGTTAAAAAAATAAAAAATAAGTTTCCCATGTGATATGTGGTCTAGTTGTTGGAAAAATTTGCAAATGTGAATTTCGACTTTATTTGCAAAATCTCTCTAGAATTTAGTAAAATGGGCATAACTTTTGCATACTGACTCGGATGAAAAAGTTTTTTATATGAAAAATCATCTACTCGAAAAGTTACATCCAATTTTAACCGGGGGAACCCCGTTAAACATTTTTAGAATCCTCAAAAACCTAACAGAAGAAAAGTTACGGGGCTTTTAAGATCTAGAGTGGAAAAAATCAAGAAAATTTCAAACTGTGGTCAAACAATGGTCAAACTAATTATTCTAGAATATTAGTGCTACTAAATAATTATTATTTTTTCAAACAATAGTTTCAAACTCAAACAGTGAAATGTGTCACTTCATGCTCACGCAAAATTCCTGAGGGTTAATAGGATTGACATCTTACTATTGTCAGCAAAACAACAAGTGCAGACTTGGAAACGAGGGAGAATAAAACTCGAAAGTTAAGCGTGCTCAGGCTGGGGGAGTGGGAGGATGGGTGACCGTTCGGGAAGTTAGATGGTTAGGAATGATGAGGGGTGATTAGAGATTAGAGGATAAATTGAGCAGTGATGAGGGGTGGTGATTAGAGATTAGAGGTTAAAATAATTCAGAAATTTGAAAATAAAAAAAATTCAAAAAAAACTTCAAAAAAAATTTCAAAGAAAAAATCATAAATTTCCTTTAGTCCCGGTTGGTGTTACCAACCGGGACTAAAGGTGGAGCTCCACCTGGCCGCGACCTTTAGTCCCGGTTCCAGTTTGAACCGGGACTAAAGGGTGGAGGCATTAGTAACGACCCTTTAGTCCCGGTTCAAGAACCGGGACTAAAGGCCCTTACGAACCACGACTGATGCCCCCTTTTCTACTAGTGCATGGCCAGTGTTTCTTAGTTCTAAATAGTGTTGTATCAAACGGTCCCAAAAGAAAAGGCACTGGATCGTGTGCTCATGCTAAGGTCCGGATATCCCCCGACTTTAATTTGGCCGTCCACATTACTGGAAACATTGGTATGTAGGTAGATACTCTTTGTGTGTTAATAAAGCTATGTTGTAACCATGTGCTCTTGGTTACTGACGACTCATATATCCGATCATGAAGATATAGTTCTTTGGGACAAATCTTCATCGGAAAAGAAACAAGGGGAGGAGAAGAAGAAAGTCGATGGCTGCATCGTGGCACTTTACGTGCACAACGGTCATATGACCCATATATCCATTATCCATTGTTCTGTTAAGCTGAGGTAGCATCGGTGAGCACCTGGCAAATATATATTGGTATGGTTACTAGAGCCAATATCGTCCACCGGTAATGACCCCTGGCCATTTTCAAGTTCCGACCCTTCAATTTCATCTCCAGTCTTCGTATTCGGCATAAGATCATTACATAAGTTTTCAAGGGCGGGCATACCGAGGTTTTTCACATCTACCTCATTCATAGGTTTAATGGCTGCTAAGTTACGAATAATTTCAGAAGCCCTCTCCGCTTCTAAGTCTAATAAGTCATTAATAGATTTCGCAACTTCCTTTTCATTTGAGCCTAGTGAAACTCCTAGGTTGTGTGCCTTGTGTTGGGGATCGTTGCAAAAATTAAAAAAATTCTACGCATCACCAAGATCAATCTATGGAGTAGCTACCAACGAGTGAGACGGAAGCGTTGCCAGAACGCGGATGAAGGAGTCGTACTCGAAGCGATTCAGATCGCGGTGGATTCCGATCTTAGTGTCGAACAACGGCACCTCCGCGTTCAACACACGTGCAGCCCGGTGATGTCTCCCGTGCCTTGATCCAGCAAGGAGGAGGGAGAGGTTGAGGAAGATGGCTCCAACAGCAGCACGACGGCGTGGTGGTGATGGAGCGGCAGTTCTCCGGCAGGGCTTCGCCAAGCTCGCGTGGAGGAGGAGAGGTGTTGGGGAGGGGAGGGACTGCGCCTTGGATGTAGTGCTGCAGCCCTCCCCTCACCTCTCTATTTATAGGGAGAAGGGGGAAGGGGGCCTGCCCCTCTAGATGAGATCTAGAGGGTGGGCGGCTGCCAAGGGGAGGGGGCTTGCCCCCCAAGCAAGGGGGGCGCCCCCCCTTAGGGTACCCCCAACCCTAGGCGCATGGGCCCTAAGGGGTGGCGCCTAGCCCTCTTAGGGGCTGGTTCCCTTCCACCTACAGCCGATGAGGCCCTCCGGGATAGGTGGCCCCTCCCGGTGGACCCCCGGAACCCCTCCGGTGGTCCCGGTACAATACCGGTATACCCCCGAACATTTCCGGCGACTGTATGATGACTTCCAATATATAAATATTCACCTCCGGACCATTCTGAAACTCCTCGTGACGTCCGAGGTCTCATCCGGGACTCCGAACAACATTCGGTAATCACATACAAATCTTCCTTATAACCCTAGCGTCATCGAACCTTAAGTGTGTAGACCCTACGGGTTCGGGAATCACACAGACATGACCGAGACAGCTCTCCAGTCAATAACCAACAACGGGATCTGGATACCCATGTTGGCTCCCACATGTTCCACGATGATCTCATCGGATGAACCACGATGTCGAGGATTCAAGTAATCACGTATACAATTCCCTTTGTCAATCGGTACGTTACTTGCCCGAGATTCGATCATCGGTATCCCAATACCTTGCTCAATCTCGTTATCGGCAAGTCACTTTACTCGTTCTGTAATGCATGATCCCGTGACTAACCACTTAGTCACATTGAGCTCATTATGATGATGCATTACCGAGTGGGCCCAGAGATACCTCCCTGTCTTACGGAGTGACAAATCCCGGTCTTGATTCGTGCCAACCCAACAGATACTTTCGGAGATACCTGTAAAGCACCTTTATAGTCATCCAGTTACGTTGTGACGTTTGGTACACCCAAAGCACTCCTACGGTATCCGGGAGTTGCACGATCTCATGGTCTAAGGAAATGATACTTGACATTAGAAAAGCTTTAGCAAATGAACTACACGATCTTGTGCTATGCTTAGGTTTTGTGATGAGATGTCTCTAATATTGCTTATACAAGCTATATATCATCATGTGGTGTTGGTGTGTACTTTAGTTCATCTTCATCGCTATTGCGTAAGTGGCTCTCCTGCCACTGCTCCTGTTAGGCTTGGTTGGAGTGGATGGGCTTCTTGCCTTTAGGTGGTTTTATGCTTACTTCTACTAAAATTGCTAGAGGAAAAAATGGAGGCGAACTGAAATTTGGAGGGCCAGAAGTGTTGTTAACCCGCTGTGGTGGCAATGTTGACATTTGAGAAATATTGGGACACTTTATGGTCTATATTCAGAAATAGAGTGAGGGGTGTATTTACGGTGATGTTTTGGTACATCCAGACGGAGTGATATGAGAGAGTAACAATGGTGAGTTAGTGCTTTGGTAGTTAGTCAGGGTCGTCACATGAGTTCTACGTTCTGTCTGTAGCTTTAATTAGTCATCTTTCTGTATTTATCTTAGACTTCATTGGCATGTCAAAATAGTTTTTTTTAACATTTGGAACCAACAAGGACCCAGACAGCTTGTATGCATTAAGAAGCACTGGATCGCATGCTCGTGCTCAGGTTTGGATATCGCTCGACTTTAATTTGGCCGTCAACATTACCAGAAACATCGGCACGCAGGCTATACTCTTTATGTGTTAATAAAGCTATGTTGGAACCATGTGGTTTTTGTTAGTGACCACTCATATCCGATCATGAAGATATAGTTCTTTGGGAAAAATCTTCATCGGAAAAGAAACAAAGAGAGAAGAAGGAAGTCGATGGTTGCATCGTGCCGCTTTACACACACCATGGTCATGGCCCATATATCCATTATCCATTGTTCAATTATTAAGCTGAGCTAGCAGCATTAAGCACTTTCTACTTTTTTACAGACCTACAACTTTCAAGTTTTGTAGAGGCCTAGCAATTGACATATCAAGCGGAAATTCCAATAGCACTGGTACCTACTGGCACATGTGCTGCCCTTCGTCTCTGCATCGAGATTCAAGATTGATGTGCTGACTTGCAGTATAAAGGTACCAAATATTTTGCTGCAACAATAAATTGCAATGCACTCTCACAGGAGTCCATTATAGTATCTTTTCGTATGGTAAAATGCACATAGATGCTCTCTCTTCGCCCATTGAAAAACTAGCACTTCATTTTTTGAGCTATTAATACATTGATATCTTCTGAATAATTTTTATTTTAAAACCATTTAACATATTTGAATTCTTGGCGATGAGATAGTTAAAACAAGATCAAATGTTAATATACTTAAATGATTTTAAAAGTTCATAAACATATTCCACTCCTTGCGTAAAAAATAGATTCCACTCATTAATTGAAAACGGAGAGTGTGGAAACATTCAAGACACTTTTTTCATTTCAAACATAGATTTCACTCATTACAAAATAATTATTTCATTCAATTAAAAACTAATATCACTTATTTTCAGAAATACCGATTTCACTTGTTTAAAACTACATATTTCACTCATTAAAAAAGTTTTTGCTCATTCCAAAAGAGTTATTTCAGTCATTTAAAAAATAATTTCCCTAATTATCAAAGAGGCCAATTTCACTCGTTTTAATGAACATATTTCACTCATTTCCGAAAAAAAAAGATTCACTAGTTTATGAATCATTGATCCGCTTAATTCAGAGTACTGATTTCACTCAACTCAAAACATATTTCACTTATTTCAAAGAACCGATTTCGCTTATTTCGCACAATTAAAAGTAAGACACCAATGTACAATGCACAATCACCAGCACACCGTTAATAGTAGAGATACCTGTTCTAGCTTTGGTAGTAAATGAAATGTTTTAGCTGATTTCCCCCCAAGGCTTTTGTGATGAGATGTCTCTAGCATTTCTTATACAGGCTAGATGTCATCATGTGGTGTTGGTGTGTCCCGAAGTTCATCTTCATCACCATTGGGTAAGTGGCTCTCCTGCGACTGCTCCTGTTTGGCTTGGTTGGAGTGGGTGGGATTCTTGCCTTCAAGTGGTTTTCTGCTCACTTCTACTAAAACTGCCCGAGGAAAAAATGGAGGCAAAATGAAAACTTGGAGGGCCGGAAGTGATGACAACCCGATGTGGTGGCAACGTTCTTTTGAGAAATATTGGAACCCCTTATGATCTATATTCATAAATATAGTAAGGTGTGTATTTTGGTGATGTTTTGGTACGTCCAGAGGGAGTGATATGAGAGAGTAATAGTGGTGGTGCTTTGGTAGTTAGTCAAGGTCATCTCATGCGTTCTATGTTCTGTCTGTAGCTTTAATTAGGCATATTTCTCTATTTATCTTAGACTTCATTGGCATGTCAAAATAGTTTTTGTTCAGCTTCAGAACCAACAAGGACCCAGACAGCTTGTATGCATTAAGAAGCACTAGATCGCATGCTGGTGCTCAGGTTCGGATATCGCTCGAATTTAAATTGTCTGTCCACATTACCGGAAATATTGGCACCTAGGCAATACTCTTTATGTGTTAATAAAGCAACATTGGAACCATGTGGTCGAGTTGTTAGTGACCACTCATATATCTGATCATGAAGATATAGTTCTTTGGGATAAATCTTCACCAGAAAAGAAACAAAGAGAAGAGAAGAGAAGAAGAAAGTTGATGGCTGCATCGTGCCACTTCACGCACACCACAGTCGTGGCCCATATATCCATTATCCATTGTTCAGTTATTAAGCTAAGCTAGCAGTAGTAAGCATTTTCTACTTTTGTACAGATCAACCACTTTGAACTTTTGTAGAGGCCTAGCAATGGACATAGAAAATGGATATTCTAACGGCACCTGTTCCTACCAGCACATCTGTTGCCCTTCGTATCTGCATCAAGATTCAAGATTGATTCTACCGGCACACTAGTTTGTGTTAATTTGATTTTACTTAATTCAAAGTACTGATTTTACTCAACTAAAAAAATAATTTACTTATTTTAAAGAATCAATTTCACTTATTTCACTCAACTAAAAGAAAGATGCCAATGTACAATGTACAATCCCCAACTCCTCTTTATAGTAGAGATGCTTGTTCTAGCTCTGGTAATGTTGGTCCCATGGTCCGTATAGGAAATGAAAGGTTTTAGTTCATTTCCCCAAGATTGTTGTGATGAGATGTGTCTAATGCTTATACAATCTAGATATCATCATGTCGTGCTGGTGTGTTCTCTATGTTCATCTTCATCGCCATTGGGTAAGTGGCTCTCCTGCGACTGCTATGTTTGGCTTGGTTTGAATGGACGGGATTCTTGCCTTCATGTGGTTTTATGATTACTTCTCCTGAAAAGTTGGAGGGGCAAGTGATGACAACCTGCCGTGGTGGCAATGTTGTCGCTTGAGAACTATTCGCACCCTTTATGGTCTATAAGCAGAAATATAGTGAGGTGTGTGTTTTCGAGTGATGTTTTGGTAATTCCAAATGGAATGATATGAGAGAGCAGCGGTGATGAGTTTTGGTGCTTCGGTAGTTAGTCAGGGCCGCCCCATCAGGACTATGCAATGTCTGTAGCTTTAGTTGGGTATCTTGCTCTATTTATCTTGGTCGTCATTGGCATGTCAAAATAGTTTAGTTCAGCTTGGGAACCAATCAGGACCCAGGCTGCTTGTGTGCGTGAAGTATGGTTGTATGTGCTAAAGGTTGTTGTTTCAGTTGATAAATACTTACATTGAGCAACATTAAATCTAGATAATAGTTGCATATGTATGCCCCTCTTAACAATCAAGCAACTAACTTGCAGAATATGTCAGATTTTCTTTCGAAGAATAATATATCTTGGTTCAATTAGAGTTTACAAGCTATTTTCTAAATCTCATGGTGCAATGAGGTGAGCATAACTTTGACGTTGTAATTCAACGGCGTAGCAACACACGCTGATGCTTCTAGTAAGGATGGATTTCGGCACAAATGACCAATGATCTACCAAATGGGAGTTTCGAGGGGCCTGAACATTCTGATAATGTCCCCTCCATCAACACCATCATTGCTGATCTTCACGCGATGGCTCTCCGCTTGGCGCCGCTGCTACCTCCTCCACCACCAGAGCCGGATTAGATCTTCACATTCTGCGCCGCCACCTGTCTATTTTTCGTTTTTTTTTGTGCTTGTTGAACTGTGCCCTCAACAGAACCTGAGTACCTTGTGTTGTGCTACCTTGTGTGCGATGTGTGTGTGTGTGTTTGCTGCGAACTTTGTTGGACATTGTGCTTCGGTGGTTTGCTTTATATATAAAGCAGGGTGAAAGTATTTTTCGGTATGCGTGAACTATGGTTGTATGCGCTGAAGGTTGTTGTTTCAGCTTTCGAATATACTAAGCAACAATAAATCAAGATAACAATTACATATATATGCCCTCTTAAAAATCAAGCAAATAACTTATAGAATATGTCAGACTTTCTTTTGAAGAAAAATATATATTGATTTAATCAGACTTTCTTTTGGCGAGCATAACTTTGGCATTGTAATTCAACAGCGCAGCAACGCACACTGATACTTCTAGTAAGGATGGATCTTGGCCTAAATAAATGATCAATTATCTACCAAATAGGAGTTTCGAGGGGCCTGAACATTCTGATTACATGGAATACATTATAATGTTTCTTCATCAGAGAGATAAGTTTTAGTCTCACCGCTGAAATCTACATACAAAAGAGTGAACTTTTATAAGGGGGTTCCGGATCATGCCTCCTGAAAATTAACATTGAAAATCCACTTCACTCCCAATATGTTATGCACGCATATCAAACAACTTAGTAATACTACACTGGTTTCATCTCGAGAATAAAATGACAGCGACAATGAGAGAAGCCCCTGTGACATAAACAGAAATAGTCAAAATCCCATTCCATTGTGGCAAGTGACGGCTTGCAGACTACATAGAAGGAAGCACATCAGAATAGATACACTATGTGTGTCATTTCATTGGTAGTTTCAGACTTTCAACACTAAGCTACTTGTGTACCAACAGTACTGTCTAATAATAGTACACTGGTAGCTGAGCTAGAGGAGCAAATCACAAGGTCCAGCCTCGAGCCTTGGTCCAGCCAAGGCAGCAAGTAATATTGAGAAGAAGAAGAAGACCCTGCGGCCTGGGGGTGTGGCTAGCTAGAGGCGGTGGGCAGGGACGAGGTCATCGTCGAAGTTCTGGGAGTACCTCTTAAGATCGTACCCAAAACTCACGGCATGGCACGCCTCACCCTCCAGAAGGGCTGCCTCACGGGCGCCGGCACATGCCGCCACGACCCCAACCTGGCGAGGCTCTTCCCCTCCGTCATCTTCCGGCTGCCAATGCTTCTCGTCACGCGCAATTATCCTCCCAGAAACGCCATCGGTCCTTGATGAGAAAAATCCACTTTACACAAGGATTAGCGCATGGCAAAATCACATTTTGGGCATCTTTTGCCGTTGCTACCCTAAACTACACACCCTACAGTCAAAGTCCAAAGCGGAATCTGCGTGGACCAAAGGGAGGGTACGACATCCAAAGAGTGAGGGGTCGGTGGAGGCCTCGTGCCGTGTCGACACAGGCAGTTGCGTACTCAAAAGTAATTTTGCTTGGGGCACCCATCGACAAGTGTTGGTGCTTGCCACCAATGCTTTTTAGTTCTAAATAATGTTGTATCAAACTGTCCCAAGAGAAGAAGCACTGGATCGCATGTTGGTGCTCAGGTTCGGATATCCCCCGACTTAATTTGGCCATCCACATTACCGGAAAGATTGGCACGTAGGCAAATACTCTTTATGTGTTAATAAAGCTATGTTGGAACCATGTGCTCTTGCTTAGTGACAGCTCGTATATCCAATCATGAAGATACAGTTCTTCGGGACAAATCTTCGTCAGAAAAGAAACAAAGGGAGCAGAAGAAGAAAGACGATGGCTGTATCGTGACGCTTTACACGCACCACGGTCATGTCCCATATATCCATTATCCACAGTAAGCACTTTCTACTTTTGTGAAGACCTACCACTTTCAACTTTTGTTGCAGATCTAGCAATCGACATAAAAAGCCGAAATTCAAACAGCACCAGTACCTACCGGCACATCTGTTGCCCTTCATCTCCGCATCAAGATTGTTGTGCTGACTTGCAGTATAAAGGTACCAAGTATTTTGCTGCAGAAATACATTGCAATACACTCCGATAGAAGTCCATGATAATAGTTTTTCGTCTGGTAAAGGTAGAGAAGGACGGAGTGCTGCATGCACACATATTCTCTCTCTCTCTTTCTCTCTCTCTCTCTCTCTCTCTCTCTCTCTCTCTCTCCACCCATGAAAAACTAGCTTTTCATTTTTCTTGTGAAATACTAATTCGTTGATATCTTTTGAATAAAAATTATTCTAAAATCTTTTTAAATGTTTGACTTCCGGGCGACGAAATCATTAAACAAGATCCAATTTGAAATATTTTAAATGGTTTAGAAAATTCAGAAGACATATTTCATTCCTTTCCTAAAAATAGATCTCATTCATTAATTAAAGTATTGAGAGTGTGTAAATATTCAGAACACGGATTTCATTTCAAAAACGTAAATTTTACTCATTTCAAAAGAATTGTTTCATTTTATTCATCAAAAATAATTTCACTCATTTTCAAAAAGACCGATTTCACTAGTATAAAACTACATATTTCACTAATTTTAAAAAGTGTTTCACTAATTTAAAAACACTTATTTCACTCATTTGAAAAGACTTATATCACTAAATTCAAAAATAATAATTTCTCTCATTATCGGAGAGACCGATTTCACTCGATTTAAACAACATATTTCACTCATTTCAAGAAAATATATTTCACTAGTTTGTGTTACATTGATTTTACTTAATTCAAAGTACTGATTTTACTCAAGTAAAAAAATAATTTCACTTAAATCAAAGAATCGGTTTCACTTATTTCACACAATTAAAAGAAAAATACCAATGCACAATGTACAATCTCCAACCCCCTTTATAGTAGAGATGCCTGTTCTAGCTTTGGTAATGTTGGTCCCATGGTTCGTATAGGAAATGAAAGGTTTTAGTTCCTTTTTCCCAAGGTTTTTGTGATGAGGCATCTCTGATATTGTTTATACAAGCTAGATATCATCATGTCGTGTTGGTGTGCATCTCGGAGTTCACCTTCATCGCCATTGGGTAAGTGGCTCTCCTACGACTGCTCCTGTTTGGCTTGGTTAGTGTGGGCGGGCTTTTTGCCTTCAGGTGGTCCTCTACTCACTTCTACTAAAACCGCTCGAGGTAAAAATGGAGGTCAACTGAAAATTTGGAGGAGCCAGAAATGGTGACAACCCGCTGTGGTGGCAATGTTGTTGTTTCATAACTATTTGAATCTTTATGGTCTATATGCAGAAATATAGTGAGGTGTGTATTGTCGGGTGATGTTTTGGTAAATCCAAATGGAGTGATATGAGAGAGTAACGGCGGTGAGTAAGTGCTTTGGTAGTTAGTCAGGGCTGTCACATGAGTTCTAGTTATGTTTGTAGCTCTAGTTAGGCATCTTGCTCTATTAATCTTACATGTCATTGGCATGTCAAAATAGTTTTTGTTCAGCTGGGGAATCAACGAGGACCGAGACTGCTTTTATGCGTGAAGTATAGTTGTATGTGCTCAAGGCTGTTGTTTCAAACGTTGAATATATTGAGCAACGTCAAATCAAGATAACAATTACATGTGTATGCCCTCTTAACAATCAAGCAAATAACTTGTAGAATATGTCAGACTTTCTTTAGAAGAATAATATATCTTAGTTTAATCAGAATTTCCAATCTATTTGCTAAATCTCTTTGTACACTGACATTTCATTGTCAGTTTCAGACTTTCAACAGTAAGCAACTTGTGTATGAACAGTACTGTCTAGTATACGCTCGTGGCTGAACTAGAGGAGGAGCAAATCACAACGTGACGACGCTTCAAACTCTCCAGCCTCGAGCCTTGTTCCGGCCTGGCGGCAAGTAAAATTGAGGAGAAGAAGAAGAAGAAGAAGAAGAAGAAGAAGAAGAAGAAGAAGAAGAAGACCCTGCGGGTGTGGCTAGCTAGAGGCGATGGGCAGGGACGAGGCCATCATCGAAGTTCTGGGAGTAGCTCTTGAGGTCGTACCCAAAGCTCACGGCGCGGCGCTTTGGCCGTAGCACGACGCGCCTCACCCTCCAGAACAGCTCCCTCACGGGAGCCGGCGCCTGCCGCCACGACCCCGACCCGCCGTGGCTCTTCCCCTTCGTCGTCTTCCGGCTTCCAATGCTTCTCGTCACGCGCAATGATCCTCCCAGAAACGCCATCGGTCCGTGATGAGTGATTAAACACGGCTCTGTGCTGCTCTTCTTTCTTGATTAGGTTGCTTCTGATTTGAGATGGATGGTTTTGGTTTGCACAAATGGGGCCTCTCAGCAGCCGTTTTATAAGCTCGCCGAACGGACGAGGCTCCGACACCGACGTCAATGATGGCCGGGTCTACCACCACCGACGCGCACTCACGGCTAGCTGACGAGAAAAATCCACTTTACACAAGGATTAGCCCATGGCAAAATCACATTCCGGGCATCTTTTGCCGTTGCCACCCTAAACTACACACCCTACAGTCAAAGTCCAACGCGGAATCTGCGTGGCCCAAAGGGAGGATAACATCCAAAGAGGGAGGGGTTGGTAGAGGCCTGGTACCGTGTCAACATAGGCAGTTGCATACTCAAAAGTAATTTTGCTTGAGGCATCCATCCACAAGTGTTGGTGCTTGCCAGCAGTGCTTTTTTACTTCTAAATAATGCTATATCAAACGGTCCCAAGAAAAGAAGCAGTGGATCGCTTGCTGGTGCTCAGGTTCGGATATCGCTTGACTTTAATTTGGCCGTCCACATTACCGGAAAGATTGGCACGTAGGCAAATACTCTTTATGTGTTAATAAAGCTATGTTGGAACCACGTGCTCTTGCTTAGTGACAGCTCGTATATCCGATCAAGAAGATATAGTTCTTTGGGACAAATCTTCATCAGAAAAGAAACAAAGGGAGAAGAAGAAGAAAGATGATGGCTGTATCGTGACGCTTTACACACACGACGGTCGTGGCTGATATATCCATTATCCATTGTTCAGTTAAGCTGAGGTAGCAGGCTTTTGTACAGACCTAGCATTTTCAACTTCTGTACATACTTATAGCAATTGACATAGAAAGCACAAATTCTAACTGCGCCAGTACCTACTGGCACATCTGTTGCCCTTTGTCTCCGCATCAAGATTGCTGTGCTGACTTGCAGTATAAATGTACCAAATATTTTGTTGCATGAATACATTGCAATAGACTCTTGATAGGGGGCCATGATAGTAGTTTATCGTCTGATAAAAGTGGAGAAGAACGGATGGCTGCATGCACACAGATTCTCTCTCGCCACCCATTGAAAACCTAGCACTTCATTTTTCTTGTGAGATACTAATTCATTGATATGTTTTCTGGCTACGTGTTCGTGCCCTAGTCTTTGGCCGTCCACATTACCCGAAAGATGGGCACGTAGGCAATGCTCTTTATGTGCTATAAAGCTACATTGGAACCTTGTTTCAAAAAAAAAAGCTACATTGGAACCATGCATGTGGTCGTGTTTAGGTGTTGACTCATATCCGATCATGAAGATATAGTTCTTTGGGACAAATCTTCATCGGAAAAGAAACAAAGGGAGTAGAAGAAGAAAGACGATGACTACATCGTGACGCTGTACACGCTGACGGTCGTGCCGCATATATCTATTGTTCAGTTAAGTTTCAGGGTACGGTGTCGGTTTCAAGTTCATGATTGCACCGACACACTCCACGGTGCGGCGCTACCAACAGTAAGTACTTTCAACTTTTGTACAGAATTGGCACTTTCAAATTTTGTACAATCCTAGCGAACAAATCCTCGTATATAAGCAGGCTAAAGAAAAACGACAATAAAAAAGATAGCGAAGGCCATAAAAAGCCGCCACACCTAACAAGAAGCCGCTGAGACTATCGAACAAGAATGGAACAATGCCGACTTGAAGAACCACTAAACACCATTGCACCGAACACACCAATGAGTCTCGGAGAACTCATGATCCTATCCTGACATAAACAATGTAAAAAACATTGCACCAATAATGAAGATAGACTGACAAATTAATGTTCTTGTGGTTGCAGTGGAACAAAGGTTCAAGCTTTTGATTTTATTTTAGTTCTACCTGCTAGCCTAGGGATGGTACTAACAAGGCATATCGGATATAGCACGTGGACTGCACTGGATTGCCCTCTGTATCTCTCTACTTGGACCAACTTTCCGACGTGTTGCTAACCTCGTGTGAAAAACGGATAGTTAAAGACAAAGTTATAGTGTTTGATTGAACCGATATATCTATAGGAAGCTTCCCACGAGCATAATCCAATTGGCTAATCAACACATCACATAAAGGACGGGCGTTGTTGGTAGTATGCATGGGATGGTGGTGCATATATCCAATCCAAGTCATACGTGATCAATGATGACTTGGATAAATTTTATGGTTTTGAAGGGAGTCTGTACCTCTCCCAAGGGGACTCAGGCGACGCCGAATCCTCCCATTGCAACCTCCTTCCTCTCCGGCTTCTCCTCCCCCGTCGTCGCCTACTGCACCCCCCGGCAAAACCCGCTCGGATCTGGTGACGGGGCGCCGCGACTCTCAACAAGGCACCACCCCTCGAGCAGGAGCTCGGGTGGTTGCCGATGACACGGAGCTTCCCAGGCGTGCGTGGCCGAAATCTGAGGTGGTGGTCGAGGCACTGGCTGCGGGCATGAGTTGTCGCTTCGGGGATCCTGTTGGTCCGTGGGTGGGCGGCGACATCGGAATGGGGTGCGGTGGATGCACCGTCAGCTGAACACGGGGGTTGCACTTACGGCGGCGTTGCTGCTTGGTGGTGCACTGCTGCAAGAGCTTGGGCGCGCTATGTCCTGGATCCATGGGGTCTTCACTGGATTTGGAGGTTGGCATGGAAGTGCACTATGGCTGCTCGATGCCTTTGGCCGATGCTGCCTGGGTTCATGCGGGCTCCTCTGGCTGTCGGTGTCTCTGCCGGTCGTGGTGGTCCAATGGGCGGGTGGTGTCGCGTGCTATGGTGTCGGGCTTTGCTAGAAATGTTGATGGGGGTGGGCGTCTGGCCCGGATCTAGCTGGGTAGCAGCGGGGACCATCTGCTGCTCGTCCTGCGGCTTGCCGTGCGGTACGGACTTGGCAAGACTGGATGTGTGCGGTCGTTGCTGGCCTTGTTGCTCATTGACCAGGTGGGTTAGGGATCCAGGCACAATGCTGCTCCGATCTGGCGTTCATGGTGCGGAGGTTGTTGCTGCTCAGCAGCAAGGTGGCGGCTCGCCGCTGGGAGCTAGGATGTGCACAACAGACGGAGGTTGGTGGCGGCTGGCCTTGGTAGGGCCTCGTGGATGCGGCATACCGTTTGGTCTACTCACAGGCGTAGAAGACGATGCCAGGCGAAAGTCTGTTTCTGACTATGGTCGGAGGCGACAACAGTGGCGGCCGTGGGCGTCGCTACCTTCTTGAGGCCGCTGCTATGGTGATGTGCTCCTCTCCCCCGTCGTCCCTTGGTCCATGGAAAACCTCATATCCATCCTCTATCAGACCGGATGATGGAAGCGCCTTGCACCGTTCCCCTCTTGTGGGCATCATTTTTGGAGTTGGGATCAGCCGGAGGAGCCAGTGTTGGTTTGATGGTGGTGGTGGTGCGGCCGGCTTGGGGTCGATGGTGGTTGTTCAGTGGTTTCCTTTTGGGTTCGGCAGCGGTGCCTTTGGTGCCGCAGGGCGGTCATTTGTTTCCCCCTCGTGAAGGTGTCCCACCCCTGTTGTTGTGCAGGCTCAAGACCCTCCCATGTCTGCCGATGTATTGCGGCGACCTCCGTTCTCTTGGTGATGTCTTAGTTCATCTTTGCTCATAGATGGCGTCTCCCCAACTTGCCAATCATTTTGAATTGCCGTGGAGGAGCTCCTAGCCAAAGTTCGTGTTTGGTGGCACTTGTTGACAGTGGACGCTCCAGAGTTGTGACGTGGGGCCCGGTACGCACGCATGTGCGGTGTGTTAGAGCATCTCCAGCCGCGCCCCCAAAAGGGCCTCTCCAGGTGTTTTTTCCGCGCTGGCGCCAAAAAAACACCCCAGTCGCGCCCCCAGGACGCCGAATTCCGCCGGCTCGGCCCATTTTTGCGCCCAGCGATCGTAGGCCGAAATTGGCGCACTGGGGGGGCGCTTGGGGGCTCCGGCGCAAGGGAAAAGCGCTCCTGGGGCCACATTGTTAGGCAAAAAGTCAAGACACCCGCCTAGATTCGCCTCCGACCCCCCCCCCCCCCCCGCACTCGGCCGCCACCCTGCCGATCCCGGTGTCGTCCACCGACCACTGCAGCTAGATAGATCTTTTCCTGCCGAGAAAAAGAAGAGGTTTCCTCGGGATTGTGAATTCCATCCGGGAGTTCGACAGCTACTTCAAGTGCAAGATGGATTGCACCGGCACACTTGGATTCACCTCAATCCAGAAGTGCACGACAGCTATGAGGATGCTTGCATACGGAGCTACCGGTGATTCACTCGACGACTATGGGCGCATGGCCGAGTCCACCACCATTGAGTGTTTCTACAAGTTCTGCAGGGTGGTGGTGGCAGTGTTTGGACCGCAATACTTGCAAACACCCAATGCGGAAGACACTGCTCGGATCCTAGCACAGAATGCAGCAAGAGGATTTCCTGGGATGCTTGGAAGCATCGACTGCATGCATTGCAAATGGAAGAACTGTCCATTTGCTTGGCAGGGGTTGTACAAAGGCGCCAAAGACGGATGCAGTGTGGTACTTGAGGCAGTGGCCACACATGACCTCTGGATTTGGCACTCTTTTTTTGGGATGCCAGGAACTCGCAATGACATCAACGTCCTGCAGTGCTCCCATGTCTTTGCCAAGCCTGTTGAAGGTCATTCTCCTCCGATGAACTTCGAGGTCAATGGGCGGCAGTACAACAAGGGGTAATATCTAGCTGATGGTATTTATCCGAGATGATCGACATTTGTGAAGACCATCTCAAACACTGTGCCAGGAGGCAAGAACGCCTGGTTTGTGAAGGTTCAGGAGGCTTGCAGGAAGGATGTCGAGCGGGCATTTGGTGTGCTCCAATCTTGATTTGCTGTCGTCTGGTTCCCTGCTCAGACCTGGTCGAAATATCAAATGTGGGACATCATGACTTGCTATGTCATCTTGCACAACATGATCATTGAGAGCGAGCAGGAAGAGCCAGTGTTTGACACTGGACCATATTACAGGCAGGGTCCTCTTGCCCAAGTTGATCACCAGCTACCGGCAACCTGGACTGACTACCTAATATGCATCAGGAGATCCGAGACCCACAGGTGCATCAAGAACTGCAACACGATCTGGTGGAGCACCTATGGAGGCTCAAGGGCGAGGCCGGGCGACACCGGAATGACGTGTGATGAAATTTGAGTTTTTATTTGTTAACGATATAATTTGTATTGAACTATTTGATTTATGTGATGAAACACGCCGAAACACGCCGAGCCATGCCAAACTATGTGACGAACTAATTGATTTCTATTTGTATGCGAAAATTCACGCCAAAACACGCCGAACCGCGCCGAATATGGGCCGATTCACGCAGATATCGGGTCGATTTTTGACACAATTGGGCCGAAAATTGGGCTGAAATCGGCGCCTGGGGGCGACGGCTAGGTGCCCAACCGCCCCAGCGCCGAGTATACCGCCGGCTCACCCTCAGGCCGCTCTTTTTCGGCGCCTTGAGGGGCGAATGGCTGGAGATGCTCTTAGGCTGCTTGCAAAGTTCTGGCACGTAGATACTGTCATTTCATTGGCAGCTTCAGACTTTCAACAGTAAGCAACTTGTGATGAACAGTACTGTCTAATATACACTCGTAGCTGAACTAGAGGAGGAGAAAATCACAAGGTGACCACGCTTCAAACTCTCCAGCCTCGAGCAATGGTCCGGCCGGGCAGCGAGTAAAATTAAGAAGAAGAAGAAGAAGAAGAAGAAGAAAAAGAAGAAGAAGAAGAAGAAGAAGAAGAAGAAGCTACGGGTGTCGCTAGAGGCGGTGGACAGGGATGAGGCCGTCGTCGAAGTTCTGGGAGTAGCTCTTGAGGTCGTACCCGAAACTCACGGCGCGGCGCTTCGGCCATAGCATGGAGCGCCTCACCCTCCAGAACAGCTGCCTCACGGCCGCCACAACCCGAACGCGCCATGGCTCTTCATCCCCTCCATCATCTTCCGGCTGCTAATGCTCCTCGTCACGCGCAATGATCCTCCCAGAAACGCCATCGGTCCTTGACGAGTGATTAAACACGGCTCTGCTGCTCTTCTTTTCTAATTAGGTTGCTCGTGAGCTGCGATGGAGGCACCGTTTGCACAAATGGGGCTTCTCAGTAGCTGTTTTATAAGCCCGCCGAATGGATAGGGCTCCGACGCCGACGCCGAACGACGGACGGGCCTGCCACCACCCACGTGCACTCATGGCTAGCTGACGAGGAGAATCAACTTTACACAACGATCATCCCATGGCATCTTTTCCCGTTGTGACCCAACACTACACACCTACAGTCAAAGACTGATCGACGTGGTGATGGAATCTCTCTCCCATAAAAGGCAAAGGTACAGTATCCTAGGAGGGTCAGTGGAAGCCTCGTACTGTGTCGACACAGATGCATACTCAAAAGTAATTTCGCTTGAGGCATCCATCGACAAGCGTTGGTGCTTGCCATACCACGACCAATGTTTTTTCAGTTCTAAATAGTGTTGTATTAAAAGGTCACAACAGAAGAAGCACTGGATCGCATGCTGGTGCTCAGGTCGGATATCGCCCGATTTTAATTTGGCCGTCCACATTACCAAAAGATTGGCACGTAGGCAAATACTCTTTATGTCTTAATAAAGATATGTTGGAACCATGTGGTCTTGATTAGTGACAACCCATATATCGAATCATGATGATATACTAGTTCTTTGGGACAAATCTTCATTGAAAAAGAGACAAAGGGAGGAGAAGAAGAAAGACGATGGCTGCATCGTGCCGCTTTGCACGCACCGCTTTACACGCACCACGGTCATATCCCATATATCCATTATCCACAGTAAGCACTCTCTACTTTTGTACAGACGTACCACTTTCAACTTTTGTACAGACCTAGCAATCGACATAAAAAGCGGAAATTCTAACAGCACCAGTACCTACCGGCACATCTGTTGCCCTTCGTCTCCGCGTCAAGATTGTTGTGCTGAGTTGCAGTTTAAAGGTACCAAATTTTTTGCTGCAGAAATACATTGCAATACACTCCGATATAAGTCCATGATAGTAGTTTTTCGTCTGGTAAAGGAAGAGAATGACGGAGTGCTGCATGCACACATATTCTCTCTCTCCACCCATTAAGAAAACTAGCTTTTCATTTTTCTTGTGAAATACTAATTCATTCATATCTTTTGAATAAAAAATTATTCAAAAATATTTTTAAATACTGGAATTCCGGGCGACGAGATCGCTAAAACAAGATCAGATTTGAATATATTTTGAATGATTTAAAAACTTCATGAAACATATTTTACTCATTTCTTAAAAAAAGATTACATTCATTAATTAAAAACACTGATTTCATTTCAATATTCAGAACACTGATTTCATTTCAGAAACATTGATTTCACCCACTTCAAAAGAATTGTTCCATTTAATTCAACAAGAATAATTTCACTCATTTTCAGAAAGACCGATTTCACTAGTATAAGAATACATATATCATTCACTTAAAAACACCGATTTCACTTTTTTAAGACAACATATTTTACTCATTTCAAAGACAAAAGATTTCACTACACTAATTTATGAATCATTGATTTCACTTATTTCAAAGAACCGATTTCACTATTTTTAAACAACACATTTCACTCATTTCAAGGAAAGAGATATCACAAGTTTATATCATTGATTTTGGTTAATTCAAAGTTCTGATTTCAATGAACTCAAAAAATGATTTCACTTATTTCGAAGAACCGATTTCACTTCACATAATTAAAAGAAGGATACCAATGTACAGTCTACGTTCCTGAACTCCTCTTTAATAGTAGAGATACATGTTCTAGGTTTGATAATGTTGGTCCCATGGTTCGTACAGGAAATGAAAGGTTTTAGTAGTCCTTCCCAAGGTTTTTGTGATGAGATGTCTCTGATATTGCTTATACAAGCTAGATATTTACATGTCGTGTTGATGTGCATCTCTAAGTTCATCTTCATCGCCGTTGGGTAAGTGGCTCTCCTGCGACTGCTCCAGTTTGGCTTCGTTGGACTGGACGAGCTTCTTGCCTTCAGGTGGTTTTCTGCTTACTTCTACTAAACCACCCGAGGAAAAAATGAAGGCCAACTGAAAGTTGGCGGGGTAAGTGATGACAACCCGCTCTGGTGGCAATGTTGTCGTTTGAGAACTATTCACACCCTATATGGTCTATATGTAGAAATATGGTGAGGTGCATATTGCCGGGTGATGTTTTCATAATTCCAAATGGAATGATATGAGAGAGCAGCGGTGATGAGTCACTAGTGGAAAACAGGGCTTTGGTTGAGGCCAGGATAAGGGCATTAATCCCGGTTCACTCACGAACCGGGACCAAAGGGTGCATCAGTCCCGGTTCGTGAGGCCAGGGCGCCGTCTCAAACGGACAAACGGCGCGTCCGTTTGGGTCGCCCCGTTGGACGGCCAGGCGGACGTGCGCGTCCGCATTCTCAAATGGGTCGGCTTGACCGCCCAACGGGAGGCGGACCTAAATGTGCCGACGTGGAAAAAAACAAGCTTGCAGAGATAAACATAATTAAACATAAGTGGCCGGTCAACCGCCGGCCAAAGTCCACTTAAACCTAATTAAACATTACCGGAAAAGAAACACCAGAGGGTCGGTGGAACCCTCGTGCCGTGTCGACACAGATGCATACACAAAAGTAATTTCGCTTGAGGCATTTATCGACAAGCGTTGGTGCTTCCATACCACGACAAGTGTTTTTTCAGTTCTAAATAGTGTTGTATCAAAAGGTCACAAGAGAAGAATCACTGGATCGCATGTTGGTGCTCAAGTTCGGGTATCGCCCGATTTTAATTTGGCCGTCCACATTACCGGAAAGATTGGCACGTAGGCAAATACTCTTGATGTGTCAACAAAGATACGATGGAACCATGTGGTGTTGGTTAATGACAACCCATATATCCGATCATGATGGGACAAATCTTCATCGGAAAAGAAACAAAGGGCGGAGAAGAAGAAAGACGGTGGCTGCATCGTGCCACTTTACACGCACCACAGTCATGTCCTATATATCCATTATCCACAGTAAGCATAAAAAGCGGAAATTCTAACAGCACGTGTACCTACCGGAACATCGGTTGCCCTTCGTCTCGCAACAAGCTTGTTGTCCTGACTTCCAGTATAAAGGTACCAAATATTTTGCTACAGGAATATATTGGAATACACTCCGATAGAAGTCCATGATAGTAGTTTTTCTTCTGGTAAAGG
The DNA here is from genome assembly GCF_018294505.1 of Triticum aestivum. Lineage (NCBI taxonomy): Eukaryota > Viridiplantae > Streptophyta > Magnoliopsida > Poales > Poaceae > Triticum > Triticum aestivum. The sequence goes on along the minus strand of NC_057795.1, from coordinate 635,987,001 downwards.
TAGAGATGGACGGAGTGCTGCATGCACACATATTCTCTCTCTCTCTCTCTCTCTCTTTCTCCACCCATGAAAAAAACTAGCTTTTTTTTTTGTTCAGTGCTTCTTCTCTTGGGAGCTTTTTATTTTAGGTCTAAATAATATGTTCAGTCGTTTCCTTTTGGGTTCGACGGCGGTGCCTTTGGACCTGCGGCCATCTGTTTCTCCCCCTGAAGGTGTCTCGCCCCTGTTGATGTGCAGGCTCAAGACCCTCCCATATCTGCAGATGTGTTGCAGCGAGCTCCGTGCTCTTGGTGATGTCTTAGTTAATCTTGGCTCATAGATGGTGCGAGATGCCTCCCAACTGTCCAGTCATTTTGAATTGTCGTGGAAGAGCTCCCAGCCAAGTTTCGTGTTTGGTGTCACTTCTTGACCGTGGACGCTCTTGAGTTGTGCCATGGGGCTCGGTACGCGCACATGTGCGGTGTGTTAGGCTGCTTGCAAAGTTCTATCATTGTGATCCTCGACGACACCTCACATCTACGAGGGACTTTCATGGCGATGGCCTTCCGTCAGCTCGTTCGGGCGATGGTGATGATCCTCGACAACACCTCACATCTAAGATCTGAAGAACAATGGTAACAGTTCTGTCTAATATACACGTAGCTGAACCGAGGCAAACCTTTGGGTCATCGCCGGAGCTAAAAAATTAGGGTCTTTTATCGCGCGCGAGTAATCCACATGTCGTTTTTTCGGTGGCTTGTAACAAATTCTATTCTCTCTTATTTAATGGATGAGGCAAAGCTTTTGCCTCCGTTTCAAAAAAAACTAGAGAGGAACAAATCACAAGGTGACGACGCTGCAATACCTCTAGCCTCGAGGCATGGTCCGGCCGGGCGGCAAGTAAAATTGAGAAGAAGAAGAACAAGAAGACTCCGCGGGTGTCAGCTACAGGCGGTGAGCTGGGACGAGGCCATCATTGAAGTTGTGGGAGTAGCTCTTGATGTCGTACCCGGAGCTTATGGCGCGGCGCTTCAGCTGCAGCATGGCTCGCCTCACCCTCCAGAACAGCTGCCTCACGGGCAGCGGCGCCTGCCGCCACAACCCCGACCCGTCGTAGCTCTTCCCCTCCATCATCTTCCGGCTGCTAATGCTCATCGGCACGCGCAATGATCCTCCCAGAAACGCCATTGGTCAACCTTGATGAGATGATGCGGACGGAAGCTCGCTCACCGTTGATTAAAGAGAAAAGTCCACTTTTCGTCCCTCAATTCTTTGGTTTGCTCACTTTAGCGTACGTGTGCCCGCCGCTTCAGGTGGTTTTCAAACCCTCGGATGTCATTTAGCACAAAAATTTACATGCATCTTGCGCACCTGAGAATCTTCGACCTGAAAAAATTTCAGATTTTTTTGATTTTTTTGCTATTTTTTGAATTTACCTTTCATCACAGAGTACATTTAGTTTTGTTTTTTCCCCGAGCTCCTCGAACGTCCAAACATGACAAAAATTGGCACGCACCTTGCGCACAGATTATCTACGACGGAAAAAAATTCAGATTTTTTTATTTTTTCTGCTATTTTTTTATTTTACTGTTCATCTGTGCACTGTTCATCTCGTGGTCAAAACCGGGTTGACTCGGCAGCGAAACCCTACAAGGATGAAAAGTGGCTGGTTTCGAGAGTTTGTGGTGCAATCTATCCAGTTTTAGAGTTGAGGGACAAAAATGAGCAAACCGAAGAATTAAGGGATGAAAATGGACTTTTCTCTTGATTAAACACAGCTCTGCTGCTCTTCTTTCTTTCTTGATTAGGTACGTAGCGACTAACTTCTGATCTGAGATGGATGCACCGTTTGCACAATTGAAGCTTCTCAGCAGCCGTTTTATAAGCTCGCCAAACAGACAGGGCTCTGACGCCGCCACCGACGGCCACTGCTCACGCGCAATCACGGTTGACGGGAAAAATCCACTTTACTCAACGATCGGCAAATGGCAAAATCACGTTTCGGACATCTTCTCCTGTTGTCACCCTACACTACACACCTACTGTCAAAGACTGATCGACGCAGCATCGGCGTGGCGATGGAATCTCTCTCCCATAAAAGGTAAAGGTATAGCATCCTAGGAGCGAGAGGGTCGGTGGAGGCCTCGTGCCGTGTCGACACAAGCAGTTGCATACTCGAAAGTAAATTCGTTTGAGGCATCAGGCATCCATCGACAAGTGTTGGCGCTTGCCATACCTGCTTTTTTTAAGACAAAACGACCCGTGCTTTTTTCGACAAAGAAAATATATTAATATTTTGAAGATACCAATTACACTCAGCATGTGCAACAATACAATACCTAATGGCACTACGGATACACACAACCAAAAAAACAATCTAAAACAGAAAAGTTATGCTACAGTGATCTAGTCCTTAAAGCAGCAGGTACAAACACCACCAAGAAACACTTCAAGTCCAAATTCTCCAAAAGTGATGCCTCCAAGAAGGAAACAGTGCACAAACGGCGTTGTCGCCCGATTATAAATCATAAGTTTTCATCCTGAAGAAAGTCCACGCTCTCAAAACAATGCCTTAAAAAATGTCATTGCCAGGCAGAATCAATTAAGGCCATACCTTGGATTTTCACCCTGAAAGGTAAGACATTGAACTTCTCCTGTGTTGTCACCCCCACTTCCATGCCGCTGCTACAAGTCCCGAAACACCAAGCAAGTTCATCATCACCGCAAAGTTTCGAACCACCATTACTAGTCCTCAGATCACAACTTCCATGACATTCTCTGCCTTTGACTTCACCATGGAACGAAAAAAACATATCTCATGATGGCAACAAATAGCAGAGCTTCGTGCCGCTCCCTCTAGAAAAAAAACGGTCAGAAAAAACTTGACACTTCGTGCGCACGACCAAACCCAATCTGATCCAGCAATCTCCAGGCATGAGGTGCCCAAGGGAGTTCATTGGCGGAGCCTTCCAGAACGTGACACTCCGATCAGATCAAGGAGGACAAGCATCAAGCCAATCTCCGTCTTGGCGTGAGAGGAACCCTAGGACCGCCGCCTTTATTAGGCAGAACGACGGCCCCCACGCCGTCGCCCGCCGGCTGCCAACAGTAGGCCAGAGATGTGAGCGAACACCGCCAGACAATGAATATATTGAGCAATGTTAAGTCAAGATAACAATTACATGTATATGCCCCTCTTAACCATCAAGCAACTAACTTGTAGAATATACCAGAGTTTATTTCAAAGAATAGTATACTTAGATTAATCAGAATTTCCAACCTATTTGCTAAATCTCTTGGTGCACTACGGCGAGCATAACTTTGACGTTGCAACACGCACACTGATGGTTCTAGTAAGGACGGATTTCGGCCTAAACGATCAATTATCTACCAAATGGGAGTTTCGAGGGGGCCTGAACACTCTGATCACGTGGAATACATTAATGTTTCTTAATCAGAAGGGTAATTTCTAATCTCACCGCTGATCTACATACAAAATCGTAAACTATAAGGAGGGGGGGGGGTCCAAATCATGCCTCCTGAAAATTGACATCGAAAATTCACTTTACTCCCAATATGCACCCATATCAAACATGAGAGCGAGAGAAGCCCCGATGCGAGAGTGAATTCTACCACGCACGACATAATCATAAATAGTTTAAATCCCATTCCATCGTGGCAAGTAACGGCAATCATAACTTTGACGTTGTAATTCAACGGTGCTACAAAGTACGCCAATGCTTCTAATAAGGATGGATCTCGACCTAAAACGATCAATTATCTACCAAATCGGAGTTTCGAGGGTCCTGAACATTCTGATCACGTGGAATACAATATAGTGTTTCTTAATCAAAGGGATAAATTTTAATCTCACCACTGATCTACCTACAAAATCACAAACTTTTATAAGGGTGGTTCCGAATCATGCCTCCTGAAAATTTACATTGAAAATCCACTTCACTTCCCAATATGGATGCATATATATCAAACAACTTAGTTATACTACATTGGTTTCATCTCGTGAATAAAATGAGAGCTATATGTATAGCGAGACAAGCCCCGGTCCGAGAGTATATTCTAGCGCTCGCAACATAAACTGAAATAGTTAAAATCCCATTCCAATGTCGCAGACTTTCAACATTAGAATAGAAACACTATCATCTCATTGGTAGTTTCAGACTTTCAACACTAAGCAACTTGTGCATGAACAGTAATGTCTAATACTATAATACACTTCAAATTAACAGAAATAGCGAGACAAGCCATGGTGCGAGAGTATATTCTAGCACTCGCAACATTAACAGAAATAGTTAAAATCCATTCCACTGTCGCAAGTGACGGCTTGCAGATTACATAGAAGGAAGCACATTAGAATAGATACACTGTCATTTCATTGGTAGTTTCAGACTTTCAACACTAAGCAGCATGTGCACAAACAGTAATGTCTAATATTATAGTACACTTCAAACTCTGTGCAGTACAAGGTGATGACGCTTCAAACTCTCCGGCCTCAAGCCATGGTCCGGCCAGCGGCAAGCAAAATTAAGAAGCAGAAGCGAGTGTCTGTCACTAGAGGCGGTGGGCAGGGAAGAGGCCATTGTCGAAGTTTTGGATTAGGTCTTGAGGTCGTACTCGAAACTCACGGCACGGCGCTTCAGGCTCAACCCGGCGCGTCTCATCGTCCATAAGAGCTACCTCATGGGCGCTGGGGCCTGCCGCCACGACCCCGACCCGCCGTGGCTCTTTCCCTCCATCATCTTCTGGCTGCTAATGCTCTTCGTCACGCGCAATGATCCTCCTAGAAACGCCATTGGTCGACCTTGACGAGATGATGCGAATGGGAGCTCACGGTTGATATGATTAACCACCACTCTGCTGTGATTGATTAGGTAGCTTTTGATTGCAGAAATGGGGCTCCTCAGCTTTGACAAACGGATAGGGCTCTGACGCCGACCAGAACAACGACCGGGTCTGCCACCACCTGCGTGCACACTCACAGTTGATGAGCAAAATCCCCTTTACTGAGGGGATCCCGTGGCAAAATAACATTTCGGGTATCTTTTGCCTTAAACCTAAATAAAAGACCCTACACTACACACCATACAGTCATGTTCGCTTGAGGCATTCATCGACAAGTGTTGGTGCTTGCCATGTCACGGCCAGTGCTTCTTAGTTCTAAATAGTGTTGTATCAAACGGTCCCAAAAGAGAAAGCACTGGATCGTGTGCTCATGCTCAGGTTCGGATATCCCCCACTTTAATTTGGCCGTCCACATTACCGAAAAGATTGGCATGTAGGCAGATACTCTTTATGTGTTAATAAAGCTATGTTGAAACCATGTGCTCTTGGTTACTGACGACTCATATATCCGATCATGAAGATATAGTTTTTTGGGACAAATCTTCATCGGAAAAGAAACAAAAGGAGGAGAAGAAGAAAGTCGATGGCTGCATCATGGCACTTTACGTGCATGACGGTCATGGCCCATATATCCATTATCCATTGGTCTGTTAAGCTGAGCTAGCATCGGTGAGAACTTTCTACTTTGGTACAGACCTAGCACTTTCAACTTTTGTACAGACCTAGCAATCGACATAGAAAACGGAAATTCTAATGGCACCAGTACCTACTGAAACATCTGTTGCCATTCGTCTCTGCATAAACTTGTTGTGCTGACTTGCAGTATAAAGGTACCAAATATTTTCCGCAGGAATACATTGCAATACAATTCGATAGGAGTCCATTATAGTAGTTTTTCATCTGGTAAAAGTAGAGAAGGACGGAGTGCTGCATGCACACAGATTCTCTTCCCCCCCCCCCCCCCCCCATTGAAGAACTAGCTTTTCATTTTTTTTTCTTGTGAGATACTAATTCATTGATATCTTTTGAATAAAAAAGTTATTCTAAAATATTTTACATATTTGGATTCCGGGCGACGAGATCGTTAAAACAAGATCAAATTGGAATATATTTTAAGTGGTTTAAAAAATTAATGAAACATATTTCACTCCTTTGTTAAAAATAGATTTCATTCAATTAATTAATACAATGATTTCATTTGAATATTTAGAACGCTGATTACATTTAACAAACATTGATTTCACTCATTTAAAAACATGTTCCATTTAATTCAACAAAAATAATTTCCCTCATTTTCAAAAAGACGGATTTCACTAGTATAAAGATACATATTCCATTCATTTCAAAACACCTATTTCACGCATTTCAAAAGACTTATTTCACTCAATTCAAAAAAAATACCACTCATTATCTGAGAGACCGATTTCACTTTCTTGAAACAAAATATTTCACTGATTACAAGGAAAAAATATTTCACCACACTTGTTTATGAATCATTGATTTCACGTAATTCAAAGTACTGATTTCAATCAACTCAAAAATAATTTGACTTACTTCAAAGAACCGATTTCACTAGTTTTAAACAACATATTTCAATCAGTTCAAAGAAAATAGACTTCTCTAGTTTATGAATCATTGGTTTTAGTTAATTCAAAGTACTGATTTCAATCAACTCAAAAAATAATTTCACTTATTTCAAAGAACCGATTTCACTTATTTCACACAATTAAAAGAAAGATACCAATGTACAATCCACAATCCTCAACTCCTCTTTAATAGTAGAGATACCTGTTCTAGCTTTTGTAATGTTGGTCCCATGGTTCGTATAGAAAATGAAAGGTTTTAGTTGATTTTTCCCAAGGTTTTTGTGATGAGATGCCTCTTATGGCTTATACAAGCTAGATATCATCATGTCGTGTTGGTGTGCATCTTTTAGTTCATCTTCATCGCCATTGGGTAAGTGGCTCTCCCAGGAGCAAGAGGGTCTATGGAGGCCTCGTGTCGTGTCGACACGGCAGTTCCATACTCAAAAGTAATGTCACTTGAGGCATCCATCGACAAGTGTTGGTGCTTGCTATGTCATGACCAGTGCTTTTTAGTTCGAAAATAATGTTGTATCAAACGGTCCCAAGAGAAGAAGCACTGATCATGTGCTTGTGCTCAGGTTCGGATATCCCCCGACTTTAATTTGGACGTCCACATTACCGGAAAAATTGGCACGTAGGAAATACTCTTTATGTGTAAATAAAGCTATGTTGGGACCATGTGGTCTTGGATAGTGACGATCCATATATCCGATCATGAAGATGTAGTTCCTTGGAACAAATCTTGACCGCAAAAGAAACAAAGGGAGGAGAATAAGGAAGATGGTTGCTGCATCATGACTCTTTACGCGCACCACGGTCATGGCCCATCTACCCATTATCCATTGTTCAATTAAGCTGAGATAGCAACAGTAAGCACTTTCTACTTTGTACAGACCTACCACCTTCAACTTTTGTGCAGACCTAGCAATGGGCATAGAAACGGAAATCCACCCATGCCTACCTGCACATCTGTTGCCCTTCATCTCGGCATGAAGATTGTTGTGCTAACTTGCGGGATAAAGATAGCAAATATTTTGCTGCAGGAATACATTGCAATACACTGTGAAAGGGTCCATGATAGTAGCTTTTCGTCTGCTAAAATTATAGAAGGACGGATGGTTGCATGCACACATATTCTCTCTCTTAACCATCGAAAAAGTAGCACTTCATTATTATTGTGAAATAATTCATTGATATCTTCTGAATAAAAATGCTAATTTAAAATTGTTTTACATATTTGAATTCCCGACACCAAGATCTTAAAACAAGATCAAATTTTAATACATTTAAATGATTTAAAAATTAGTGAAACATATTTCGCTGCTTCCTTAAAAACTGATTCCACTCATTAATTCAAAATAGAGACTGTGGAAATATTTAAAACACTAATTTCATTTCAAAAACATTGAGTTCCCTCATTTCGAATGATTTTTTCATTTAATTAAAGAAATAGTTACACTCGTTTTCAAAAAGAGTGAGTTCACTAGTTTAAAACTACATATTTTCACTCAATAAAAAGTTTTCACTCATTTCAAAAGGCTTATTTCACTCATTTCAAAAAATAATAAACTCCTTAACAGATGGACCGATTTCACTCGTTTTAATTCACTCATTTCAGAAAATAAAAGATAATAATTACATGTGCATGCCCCTCTTAACAATCAAGCAAATAACTTGTAGAATATGTCAGACTTCCTTTTGAAGGATAAGCTATTTGCTAAATCTCTTGATACAATGAGGCAAGCATAACTTTGATGTTGTAATTCAATGGCGCAGCAACACATTGATGCTTCTAGTAAGGATGGATCTCGGCCTAAATGATCAATTATCTACCAAATGGAAGTTTCGAGAGGCCTGAACATTCTGGTCACGAGGAATACAAATATAATGTTTCTTAATAAAGGGAAAAGTTTTAACCTCACTGCTGATCTACATACAAAATAGTGAACTTTTATAAGGGAGGGTTCCAAATCTTGCCTCCTGAAAATTAACATCACAAATCCACTTCAGTCCCAATATGCGTGCATATCAAACAGCTTAGCTACACAGTAACACTACATTGGTTTCATCTCGAGAATAAAATGGCAGCGACAGCGAGAGAAGCACCTGTGCGAGAGTGTATTCTAGGGTGACACAAACATAAATTGCTGAAATGTCATTCCATTGTAGCAAGTGACGGCTTGCAGACTACATAGAAGCACATAGATACACTGTAATTTCGTTGGCAGTTTCAGACTTTCAACAGTAAGCAACTAGTGTACGAACAGTACTTTCTAATACTAGTACACTGGGTATTTTTCAGCTCAATTTTTTTTACCAGTACACTGGTAGCTGAGCTAGAGGAACAAATCACAGAAGGTGACGACACTTCAAACTCTCCAGCCTTGAGCCGTGCTTCGGCTGGGCGGCAAGTAAAATTGAAAAGAAGAAGAAGAAGAAGAAGAAGAAGAAGAAGAAGAAGAAGAAGAAGAAGAAGAAGAAGAAGAAGAAGAAGAAGAAGCTGCGGGTGTTGCTAGAAGCGGTGGGCAGGGACGAGTCCAACGTCAAAGTTGTGGGAGTAGCTCTTGATGTCATACCCGAAACTCACGGTGTGGCGCTTTGGCCACAGCATGGCCCGCCTCACCCTCCAGTAGAGCTGCCTCACGGGAGCCGGCGCCTGCCGCCACGACCCCGACCAGCCATGGCTCTTCCCTTCCGTCATATTCCGGCTGCCAATGCTTCTCGTCACACGCAATGATCCTCCCAGAAACGCCATCGGTCCTTGATGAGTGATTAAACACGGCTCTGCGCTGCTCTTCTTTCTTGATAAGGTTGCTCTTGATCTGAGATGGATGGTTTTGGTTTGCACAAATGGGGCTCCTCAGCAGCCGTTTTATAAGCTCGCCGAATGGACGAGTCTCCGACGCCGACGTCAACGACGGCCGGGCCTGCCACCACACACGCGCACTCACAGCTAGCTGAGGAGAAAAATCCACTTTACACAAGGATTAGCCCATGGCAAAATCACATTCCGGGCATCTTTTGCCGTTGCCACCCTAAACTACACACCCTACGGTCAAAGTCCAACACAGAATCTGCGTGGCCCAAAGGGAGGATAACATCCAAAGAGCGAGGGGTTGGTGGAGGCCTGGTGCCGTGTCGACACAGGCAGTTGCATACTCAAAAGTAATTTTGCTTGAGGCATCCATCCACAAGTGTTTGTGCTTGCCACCAGTGTTTTTTAGTTCTAAATATTGCTAGGGTTAATTATCCTTTTGCCCTCAGTCGTGTCCATTTGCTAAGTTTTGCTTTCAGTTGCGAATTATGCTCAGTTTTGCCCCTAGTGTGCCCGCACCAACTCGTTCTGTGAAAACTGACGTCTCCGTCAGGTCAACCTTTTGACTCGGCCCTTACAGGTGGGACCAGGCGACAGAGACGCGCGAGAAGATCAGACCGTTGCACGCGTGGCTTGTGGGACCCAGCAAAGAGCCGTTGCGCAGAGAGCCGTTGCGGGTGTGCTATATAAGCGGGCGACAGAGAGCGGCGCGTGGTGACCACGGCGACAGGGAGAACGGGCGACACACAGCACAACGATAGAGAGAGCGGCGGTGGGAATATAGCTGTGGAGGGCGCAGCGGCGTTGAGATCCCCTTCGGCTCCGAGCTCCATGTCTTCTTCAAGCTCCCGCGCCACGTCGCGGATGCAGAGCCCGACACGCGTGGAGATGCCTATCTTCGTCTGTCCACGGTACCGGGCGGCCGTTGATAGGAGGGTTTCTCACACACCGAGGAACCAGAATCGTCCGTTCTACGTGTGCAACGAGAATGGGGTAAGAATCGGGGTAGTTGCTCCATTTTCGTGATCGGGATCTTTGAGCAATGGGTTCATCTGTTTGGCATTCATGCAGGTGAAACGTTTCTTCCTTTGGGTTGATGCTCTGGCCAAGACTCTGATGAATGAACTGCAAGAAGAGCATGAAGAATGGTTGCGCATGCTGCCACAAAAGGCAGTGGCCGCAGCACGAGCTCCGGAAGAAGAGATAGAGGGCAAAGCACACACTAACAGAGAGCTAGCTATTGCTGTTGACCTTAGGATGTGGAAGAAGAAGATTAGGAAGCTTGAAGATCAAGCACAAATACCCATTTGCAATTATTTTTGGGCATTTGTAGCAATGTTAATCACACTGGGTGTAATGTTGAAATTGTATGGAAAGACATGAATTGTGGAGGAATTTGTAAGCTTAAAATTGTATGAGAAATTCACCTTGTTTAAATGTTGGTCAAAGTTGTTTAAATGTTGAACAAAGAGAAGAAATGACCAACATTTAAAAATGTTGAAAAAGGGAGAAGAAATGAGAAATTCAGAAACTTTGATCAATGAAATGCAGATCTCTGCTCAACCTTTCTGTCAAAAAAAAGGTTCCTCTGTGGGCCAAATTCAGAATTGAGAGCCAAGTGTCGGCTGGACTAATGGGCAACTGCATCCAATTAGGCCCATTCGGGGGTGGGCAAATGAGATCTCTTGCATGTTTTTTCTGTTTTTTGTTCTGATTTAATTTAGACATTAAATCATTTTATTTAATGCTCAAACCTTTTGTGGAAGCTAATTGAATTATTACAGAGCCAAACAATTAAGTTTAGAATTTTTTGAAGCTGTTAAATATTTAAGCAATTTAATTATTACTCCAAATCAAATACACCGTGATTTAAATCAAATCAAAGACCAAAATATCATGGAAGACGTGCCTCAGCTCTGGTAGAGGTTTACACCTGGTGCCAAAATTAATGAACGTTTTCTAAGGGCATTACATTGAGAAAAAAATAATGTCATGGAAAATGTGCCTCAGCTCAGGTAAAGGTTTACACCTGGTGCCAAAATTAATGAACATTTTTAAGGGCATTACATTGAGAAAAAAATAATTTGTCTAAAAAAATGAAGGGTGGAAAATGCGCAAAAAATTGGTGTGGCTAGGAGTTGAACTCAAGACTGCATGGGTTTGTGGCATTTAGGGATGCGCTGGTAACCACTAGGGCAAGTGGATATACTTTAACAAGGCTAGGGAAGGAAGCTATACATAGTGAGACCGTGACTTGGTTTATGGTTTAAAAACACATGTTTGTACTGAATGTTTGCACACGTGTGAGACTGGTTTTCCTTTGTTTTGAACTGCAATTTTGAAGGGTTGAAATGTATGTTTGCACTGCCACATGATTCTTGTTAGAGTGGCACTTGGTTTAGGCTTTAAAGGGAATAAATGTGCATGTTAGTTCATGACTTGGTTTAGGGAAGAAATGTGCATGTTTGGGCACAAACATTTTTGAACACACATAATAACTTGGATAGATAAGATGCAACACGATGTACCCTTATATAGATGGGTACAGGGACACGACACGACACGACATGGCATGCACGTCATAAAAATCAACAAAATAAAAATGATAAAACTAAAACATGACGAGCATGACGAACAACTTCACCCAGGCTCGCCACCCCTTCTTGAACATCCTCATCTTGACCTTTCTTCCACCTTGGCCGCGCGCCCCTTCAACACCGTCTTCAACTTCACTCCTCCTCCTCATAGTAGGGAAGGGAGTGCATCTGGTTTTCAGTGGGGAAGATGCACTCGTAGTTGGTGAAGATGTTGTACACCGTGAAGAAGATGGACTCGCAGCCGCACGAAAACACTTGGCCGAGGAGCTCGTGCGCGTCAAACGGGTTGGTGAAGGTGACCGTGAGCAGCAGGAGGATGCCGGCGCCGTCACGAACCTCGTTGATGGTGTACATCATAGGCGAGCCCCGTGGGAGGTGGGCATAGCTGGCTTTGAGGAAGGCGCGGGTGAGGTCGACGGATCCCCTCCACCTTGAAGTCGCCCACACACGGAGCTCTCTCTCCACGAGCATGCCCGATGGGTAGCACAGCTCCGGCACGACAGGTGGACGAAGGAAGGTCGGCCCGTTGTACTGCATCTTCACTTGGTCGCTTGGAGGGCTCGGTCGCTTGGGTGTTTGAAGTTGGAGAGAATGGATCTGACTTTTGGGTGGTGAGTGGGAGAGGAAGAGAGGCACCCCATATAAATAGGCATGTGGGAGGGAGATGAAGAAACAAGGGATGAGAACGGTGCGTGTGTGAATCCAGACGCATGTGTGTATCCTTTAAGTCTTGGACCCTTAAATTTTGGCACGGAAACGATGCATGGGGCGCGTGCGTGCGTCTGAATCACCGCATGAAGCTCTTTGACCGGGCGCGTGCATCTGACACGCTGCCGTTATATGAAACAATACAATTCCAAATAAATACGTGCATGGCCACGTCGCTCGCCTAGCTCACCTTGCTCGCATGGATGCACGTCCGCCTCCCCACGTCGCCGCCCTTCCCATGCATGCAGGCCTGGAAAGGCTGAAATGGGAAATTAACTACGCTCGGGCCCGGACAAAGAGGCGGCCCAACGGTCCATCCAGCGCCCTGTACTTGTTGAGAAAAAATCGCGCAGCCAATCAGATTGCATCTCGCGGATCACCCACCTCCTCCCCACATATTCCTTCTAGAAGAGTTAGATCGACGGTCCTTGATCGCCGCTAGGGTTAGATGGACGGTCCCTGTTCAGCGCTAGGGTTAGCGGGGTTTGGGAGGGGTTTCAAGCAGTCAAACATAGGTTTGACCAGATTTCGAATGAGCATAATAAATTAAATAAAAATCAGAAAAATGAAAAACATGCGCACATAGTCTTCTTATGTCATATACTAACAATTTAAGTTGATAAACAAGGTTTACATACATTTAAACGAAAAGTTCATGTGTATTATGTGATATCTTAAGTATCTCAAACTCTCTTGTATGAAGTAAAGAGAAGTGTTTTGGGAAAATGAACATGAAAATTTCAAAAAACTCACCACAACTTCATTTTGAAGTGACTAAGAAGGATCCAGGCTTAGTTTTTCATTTTGATGTTTTAGACTTATTTAAATCTTGGTCAAAGTTAGGTTTGACCAGAATTTAAATGAGCAAAACAAATTAAAAAATCAAAAAATGGAAAAACCAGCGCACATAGTCCGTATATATAGAATATATGTGTAGGAAAGTTATTTGGCTGATTTAGACAAGGTCGAATAAAACCTTGCTTAGAAATGTTGTTTACCCTACCTTTGGACCCCTCTTTTTTAGCACATTTTCATGAAAATTTCAAAAACGTCACCACAACTTCATTTTGGAGTGACTTAGAAGGATCCAGGCTTAGTTTTTCATTTTGATGTTTTAGACTTGTTTAAATCTTGGTCAAAGTTAGGTTTGAATAGAATTCAAATGAGCAAAAAAAAATAAAAAAAATCAAAAAAAGGGAAAAACCAGCGCACATAGTTTGTGTATATAGAATATATAAAAAAGGGAAAGTTATTTGGCTCATCTAGACAAGGTCAAAAAAATCTTGGTTAAATGAGGCCGTTTACCCTACCTTTGGAGCTATTTTTAGCACATTTTTCATGAATGTGAGTTTACCAAAGTTTCAAAAGAATTACAACATCCATATAGCATGTCAAATTTGAAGTTCTAACATAGGTCCAACATCATTCAAACATAGTTCTAACATAGGTCCAACATCATTCAACAGAAATACAACATTATTCGTAATGTTTCATAATTATTCATAAATAGCATTGGGGCTTCTGTGTGTTCCTTGAGCTTCTTGCCATCACTTTGCTCCTCGTGCACCTTTTGCTCACTGCTTCTTCTCTTCTCTTCTTGGTTGTCGCTACCTTGCGCGTCTTCTTCAAACCTACCGCAGATCTGTGCAAAACATAAAGGGTAATGATATAATGTCAAGTGATAAATGTACAGTAGTATTTGCAAGATTTACATACCTAGCAGAACTCACAACAACAGAAGGTTGGTCACTATTTGGAGCCTCACTTGGATCACCATTTGAAGCCTCATTTGGATCACCATTTGGAGCCTCATTTGGATCACCATTTGGAGCCTCACTTGAATCATCATTTGGAGGATATTTTGGATCATTGTCAAAATCATGCGGCTGTTGACCATCATCATTTGGAACCTCGTCAAAATCCCCATCTGATGCAACTGGTTGTTGATCATCATTTTCATCATCTGTTGAGGCAACCGGCTGCTGACCAACATTTTCATCGAAGCCTTCATCGAAACTCTCTCCGAACGCTGGATCTAGTGTGTTATCACAATACTTACCGAAATGACCAGACCCACCACACCTTGTGCACTTACGCTTCCTCGCTCCAAGTCCAGCTCCTTTGTTGCGAGGTCTGATTCGACTCTTCCTTGGTCTACCTGCCGCTCTCTTCAAAACTGGAGCGCAAAGCTTGAATCCAGGGTCCACCATGTCCCATTGTTGTTTTCCCTCCATAGTGATACGTCTCCAACGTATCTACTTTTCCAAACACTTTTTCCCTTGTTTTGGACTCTAACTTGCATGATTTGAATGAGACTAACCCGGACTGATGCTGTTTTTAGCAGAACTGCCATGCATGATGTTGTTTTATGTGTAGAAAAGAAAAGTTCTCGGAATGACCTGTAAATCCACGGAGGCACTTTTTGGAATTAATAAGAATTTTGGGCGAAAGAAATATACCAGGGGGCCCAGGGCCTGTCCACGAGACAAGCCCCCCCCCCTGTATGGCGCGGCCCCCTATCTCGTGGGCCCCCTGGACCTCCATCGACCTCAACTCCAACTCTATATCTTCCGTCTCGCAGAGAAAAAAATCATAGAGAAACTTTCATCGCGTTTTACGACACGGAGCCGCCGCCAAGCCCTAATCTCTCTCGGAAGGACTGATCTGGAGTCCGTTCGGGGCTCCGAAGAGGGGGATTCGTCGCTGTCGTCATCATCAACCATCCTCCATCACCAATTTCATGATGCTCATCACCATGAGTGAGTAATTCCATCGTAGGCTTGCTAGACGGTGATGGATTGGATGAGATTTACCATGTAATCAAGTTAGTTTTGTTAGGGTTTGATCCCTAGTATCCACTATGTTCTGAGATTGATGTTGCTATGACTTTGCTATGCTTAATGCTTGTCACTAGGGCCCAAGTTCCATGATTTCATATCTAAACCTATTATGTTTTCATCAATATATGTGTGTTCTTGATCCTATCTTGCAAGTCTATAGTCACCTATTATGTGTTATGATCCGACAACCCCGAAGTGACAATAATCGGGATACTTCTCGGTGATGACCGTAGTTTGAGGAGTTCATGTATTCACTATGTGTTAATGCTTTGGTCTGGTTGTCTATTAAAAGGAGGCCTTAATATCCCTTAGTTTCCATTAGGACCCCGCTGCCATGGGAGGGTAGGACAAAAGATGTCATGCAAGTTCTTTTCCATAAGCACGTATGACTATTTACGGAATACATGCCTACATTACATTGATGAACTGGAGCTAGTTCTGTGTCACCCTATGTTATAGCTATTACATGACGAATTGCATCCAGCATAATTATCCATCACTAATCCATTGCCTACGAGCTTTTCATATATTATTCTCCGCTTATTTACTTTTCCGTCGCTACTATTACAACTATTACAAAAAACCCCAAAACGTTTATCTTTACTGTTGCTATCATACTACTTTGCTACTAAACACTTTGCTACAGATACTAAGTTATCCAGGTGTGGTTGAATTGACAACTCAACTGCTAATACTCAAGAATATTCTTTGGCTCCCCTTATGTCGAACCAATAAATTTGGGTTGAATACTTTACCCTCGAAAGCTGTTGCGATCCCCTACACTTGTGGGTTATCAAGACTAATTTTTGGCACCGTTGCCAGGGAGCATAGCTCTATTCTCTGAGTCACTTGGGATTTATATCTTTTGATCACTATGAAGAACTTCAAAAGACGCTAAAACCAAGATTTTGCCCTCAACTACGAGGGAAGGTAAGGAACTGCCATATAGCTCTACACTAGACTCTCCTTCCGTTATTAGTAGGCTTGCGACACCTAAACCTGCTACTGCTATGAATTATGATATGTCGCATGTTATTGATGATGCCACTTCTGCTATGCATGATGAAACTACTTCTATGTGTGATACTACTTTGCCATTTGGTGAATTTCTTGATGAACAACTTGCTAGAGTTAGGGGGAATGAAAATATTAAAGATGCTATTATTGATGATAGTGATGATGAAGGTTCTCCCAATGATTATGTATTGCATGTTGTTCCTAAGGGTTATGTTATGAATAAAGAAGTTGCTGAAGTTATCTTTGCTTGCAATGATAGAAATGATCTTAAGAAACTATTAGCTAAATGGAAGCAGCAGTCTCTTAATGCTAGAATGAAACCTGACCCTGCTTTTGCTACTTCACCTATCTGTGTTACTGATAAGGATTATGAATTCTCTGTTGATCCTGAGATTATTACTTTAGTTGAATCTGATCCTTTTTATGGCCTTGAATCTGAAACTGTTGTGGCACATCTTACCAAGTTGAATGATATAGCTACCCTGTTTACTCATGATGAGAAGTCTCGCTATTTGTACATCCTTAAGATATTTCTGTTCTCATTAAAGGGTGATGCTAAGACTTGGTGTAATTCTATTGCCCCTGGTTGTGTGCGTAGTCCCCAGGATATGATTTATTAATTCTCTGCTAAATATTTCCCAACTCATAAGAAACAAGTTGCCTTGCGGGAAATATATAATTTTGTGCAAATCAAAGATGAGAGTCTCCCACAAGCTTGAGGGAGGCTTCTCTGATTACTTAATGCTTTGCCTGATCATCCACTTAAGAAAAATGAAATACTTGATATTTTCTATAATGGACTAACCGATGCTTCCAAGGACTACTTGGATAGTTGTGATGGTTGTGTTTTCAGGGAAAGAACAGTCGAAAGCTGAATTACTATTGAATAATATGTTGATTAATGAAAATAATTGGACTCTCCCTGAGCCAATTCCTGAAGAAATTCCTGAACCAATTGAGCCAATTCCTGAGCCTATTCCTAAACCCACTCCAAAGAAGAGAGGTGTTCTATTTCTCAGTCCTAAAGATATGCAAGAGGCAAAGAAATCAATGAAAGAAAAAGGTATTAAAGCTGAAGATGTTAAGAATTTACCACCTATTGAAGAAATACATGGTCTTAATATACCGCCTACTGAAGAACCATATTGTCTTGATAACCCGACACAGGTAGTAAAGGTAAATTCTCTCTGTAGATATGATAAAGATGAAATCCCATCTACCAAATTTCATATCCCTTACTTAGATGAATTTGATGATTTCCTGAATAGACAAGCAAATTTCAATGATTACGTTGGTAGACAATTGAAGAATAATGCTTATACAATAGTACGCTTCAATGATTATGTAGCTAGAGTTAAAGGTGAACTTAAACTCACTAGCAAACATGCTTCCATGATTGCTACTCAAGTTGAACAAGTACTTAAGGCTCAGAATGAATTGCTTGCTGAATTAAATAATAAAAATGACTTTGCTATTAGAGTGGCTACTAGAACTGGTAGAATGACTCGGGAACCTTTGTATCCTGAAGGCCACCCTAAAAAATTGAACAAGATTCTCAGAATAATAATCTAGATGTTCATGGTTCTTCTAAGAAGAAGAAAAAGAAGAATGATAGGACTTTGCAAACTTCTAGTGAACCTAATGTAGAAACACCTGAGAATCATAATAATACTTCTATCTCTGATGCTGAAACACAATACGGAGATGAACATGAACCTGATGATAATGCTAATAATGATGTTCATGTAGATGCTCAACCTAGTAATAACAATGATATAGAAATTGAACCTGCTGTTGATCTTGATAACCCACAGTCAAAGAATCAACGTTATGATAAGAGAGATTTTGTTGCTAGAAAGCATGGTAAAGAAAGAGAACCATGGGTTCAGAAACCCATGCCCTTTCCTCCTAAACCATCCAAGTCAAAGGATGATGAGGATTTTGAGCACTTTGCTAAAATGATTAGACCTAGTTTCTTAAGCATGCGCTTAACTGATATGCTCAAAACAAACCCTTATGCTAAATATATGAAAGATATCATCACTAATAAGAGGAAAATACCTGAAACTGAGATTTCCGCCATGCTTGCCAACTATACCTTTAAGGGTGGAATACCTAAGAAACTTGGTGATCCCGAAGTACCCACTATACCTTGCTCTATTAAAAGAAATTATGTTTAAACTGCTTTATGTGATCTAGGAGCCAGTGTTAGTGTTATGCCTCTTTCCTTGTACCGTAGACTTGAATTGAATAAGTTGACACCTACTGAAATATCTTTGCAAATGGCTGACAAATCAACTGCTATACCTGTCGGCATTTGTGGGGACGTGCCTGTTATTGTTGCGAATGTTACTATCTTAACTGACTTCGTTATTCTTGATATTCCCGAGGACGATAGTATGTCTATTATTCTTGGTAGACCTTTTTTAAATACTGCAGGAGTTGTCATTCTTACACTTTCCGAGGAAGCAAATCCAACTTCATAGCATACATACTATTGAGAAAGTTCCAACTATTATTTTTGGAGGCTTTAAATTTCCTCTCCCTACTGTCAAGAAAAAGTATGATATTCTTATTGTTGGGGATTTTCATATCCCCGTTGAGGTAACTTAGTGTTATTTGAAACTTCTACGGTTCCGTGCTATTCGGAATGAGTTTGTTAACAAGACTTGATCAACTTTGTTAGTGGGTTCATTTTGATGATCACGAGATGGATGAAACTAGAAGGCACAACCTTCTGTACTTTCTTTTTACTTTCTGTTATTTACATTAAATAAAGCAAAAATAGTATTATCCGTCTGTTTTCTGAATTATCCATGTATTAAAAAATAGTCCGAAAATAAAAGTGCTCCAAATGCCCTGCAAATTTAGTATGATTTTTTTGGAATATTTGAGGATTTTAGGCACTGAAAACACTGCAGGAGCGGCAAGCACCAGGCCACGAGAGTGGAGGGCGCGCCCCCTTGTCTCGTGGGCCCCTGGTGGCCCCCCTCCACTTATGCCAGCACCCACACACTCCATCTTCTACCCAAAAAATCCCCATCCAGCTCAAGAACGAGTTCTAGCTCGTTTTGCTGCGATTTTCGATCTCTTAGCTCAAAGCTCCATTCATAAAACTGCTTTGGGAGATTGTTGCTTGGTATGTGACTCCTCCATTGATCCAATTAGTTTTTGTTCTAGTGCTTTATTCATTGCAAATTTTTACTGCATAGGTGACCATGTTCTTGAGCTTGCATGTTAAAATTTTGAGGTCCCAAGCAATTCCAATGCATGATATAGGCTCTAGGCACTTGTAGGAGTAGTTGCTATCAATCTTGTTTAGTTTTATGCACTTTTATTCTAAATTTACTAAAAATTTCAGAAATTTTCAGAAAAATGTTGAGGAAACTTTTGAGGGGCACTTCTAGCCAAAGCTCCCAGGAAAAACAAGCCAAAGAGAAGGAAAAAGCTAAGTATAATCTTCCTTGCTTAGCGGAAGTACGGTCGTGCGAATGGTCATGCGAGGATTTCTTGAAAGAGGCTAGAATTCATGAAGACTTTCATGCTTTAATCGAGACTGCAGGCCTCACCGGGTTCATCAACGACCGAATCGATCAGTATCTCTTACTCACCAATACTTTCGTGCAAAACTTTTATTTTTATCCTAAGAAGTCACCGCCTGCAGTATCATTTCATTTATATGATGAGTTCAAAGAAATGTCTTTATGTCATTTTTGCGCGGTATGTAAGATACCTTATGTGGGAGAATTAGAGGAACCCCATCGTGAAGATGTGGCGGGCTTTGTTAACACTATTGTCGTAGAGGAGCCAAAGAAGGGTTCCGAGGCAAAAGTCTCTAGCATACACTTTCCTGTTTTACGCTACTTTGCCATATTTGCTAGTATATGCTTGATTGGTCGTGGAAATAGTGGAAACTTGAGCGTTCCTGATATTATCATTCTTCAACATGCTTTGCTTGGAGACAATACTTTTAGTATGGGTGCCGTCGTTGCTAAAAGGCTAGCCCTGAATCGTACAAAAGGCCCCATATTTGGAGGTATCTATGCTGCACGTCTTGCTAAACATTTTCAGATACCCATTAGGCACCATGAGGAAAAGGAGACAATTTTGCCTCCTCACATTTTAGATTACAAGCGCATGGTAGCACATAAGTTTATTGTTGACAACGAAGATAGGATGCTCTTGTATAAACTTAGATTCAATAAGAAACACTTTGAGATTATTATTTTGCCTGCTCCTTTGTTGTTTGATTTGCTTGCAGAAAATTTACTCGTCACACCAGAAGCGGTAAACAATCATCGAGCTCAAGCCTTTACTCCAGAACATGAACCTGAGCCAGAACCTGAACTGGACCCTTATCGTGCATCATCTGTCCAGTGGGATCCGGAGATGACCAGCCAGTGGTATCCTGATTACACCTCTCATTACACCGGGGAGAGTAGTGACGGTCCTTGGGATTAGACCAACTTAGGCCAAAAGCCTAAGCTTGGGGGAGTACGTATTTCTCATCCACTTTACATTCATGTTCACACACTAGTCGTCGGTGCTCATACTCTTTCATTGTATTATCCATGCTAGTTTAAATTCCTTTTTCTAGTTTTCTTCTTGTGTGTTTGATAAACCTTGAGAAAAACCAAAAAAAATTAGTTAGTTTAATTTCCATGCTTGTAGTAGAAATTAAAATGAAAACCCCAAAAGATTTCTAGTTCTTCTTCTTACCTATTGGGAGCTTTCCCGTGTAAATAGTTTTATTTTCTTTTCTTTCCTTTGGGGGGATCGAGAAGACCATGTTGAAAATGTTTAGTGGCTCTCATATGCATGATTGTTTCTTTAACTTAGAGCCCATATTGCTTGTCTTCTCTTTTGAGTTGAATGGTTGCAGATTCCAGCTTAGTCCAATGCATGTGCACTTTTATTATTATACACATCGTTTGGTCGTGTAAGTGAAAGGCAATAATGACGACATATGATGGACTTATTGGGATGAGAAAAGCTGGTATGAACTCGACCTCTGTTGTTTTTGTAAATATGATGAGTTCATCATTCCTGAGTCAGCTTATTATGAAGTAAACATATTTGCAATGACATTTAGAGATTATAGTTGCTTGTGTCATGCTTGATTAGCTTTGAGTTATAATGGTTTGCCTTGCGTGCCAACATGCTATTAGAATGATTATGATGTGATATGATGGGATGGTATCCTCCTTTGAATGAATTGAGTGACTCAACTTGGCACATGTTCACGCATGTAGTTGAAACAAAATCAACATAGCCGTCATGATATTTATGTTCATGGTGGATTATATCCTACTCATGTTTGTACTCGGTGTGAATTAGTTTTAATGCATGTTTATGACTGTTGTCGCTCTCTCAGTTGGTCGCTTTCCAGTCTTTTGCTAGCCTTCACCTGTATTAAGCGGGAATACTGCTTGTGCACCCAAACTCCTTAAACCCCAAAGTTGTTCCATATGAGTCCACTATACCTTCCTATATGCGGTATTTACCTGCCGTTCCAAGTAAATTTGTATGTGCCAAACTCTAAACCTTCGAATAAAATTCTGTTTTGTATGCACGAGCAGCTCATGTTACAACTAGGGCTGCCTATATCTTCCATGTTAGGTGGGTTATTCTCAGAGGAGTGGACTCCGCTCCTCATTCACGAGAAAGGGCCGGTAACCAGGATGCCCAGTCCCATGATCCAAAAAGATCAAAGCAAATCAAAATAATTAAACAAAACTCCCCCGGGGCTGTTGTTTGTTGGAGGCACTCGTTGTTTCGAGCAAGCCATGGATTGATGCTTATTGGTGGTTGGGGGAGTATAAACTTTTACCATTCTGCGTGGGAACTGCCTGTAATGCATGTAGTATGGAAGATACATCCATCTCATAGTTGTTGCATTGACAGCAAAAGTATGCCGCTCAAAATGTTATTCAATCTCTATTTTAAAATCGAGCTCTGGCACCTCTACAAATCCCTGCTTCCCTCTGCGAAGGGCCTATCTATTTAATTTTATGTTGAGTCATCACCTTCTTATTAAAAAGCGCCCGCTGGAAAGCACACTATTATTTGTGTGTATTACTTTATCACTTTCAGTTTATCAACTGAATTGCTTGAGGACAAGAAATTTTAGCTTGGAGGGTTGATACATCTCCAACGTTCTACTGTTCCAAGCACTTTTGCCTTATTTTGACTCTTAGCTGCATGATTTGATGCTAACCCGGATGAGCTGTTTTAGCGAATCCATGATATTGTTTTATGTAGTGAAAGAAAATTTCTGAATGACCTAAATCACGAGGCACTTTTGGAATATAAGAATTTCTGGGCGAAGAATACAAGTGATGTCCACGAGAGGGGACGCCTCCCCTGCAGGGCGCCCCCCTTCTCGTCTGACTCCCACCTCACTCTAACTCTACTTCTCGTCAAAAAAATCGAGAGAAAGTTTCATCGTGTTTTAACGACACGGGAGGCCGCCGCCCTAAGCCCTAAATATCTCGTGGGAGGGCTGATCTGGAGTCCGTTCGGGGCTCCAGAGAGGGGGATTCATCGGCTGAGTCGGTCATCATCAACCATCCTCCATCACCAATTTCATGATGCTAACCGCCGTGAGTGAGTAATTCCATCGTAGGCTTGCTGGACGGTGATGGGTTGGATGAGATTTACCATGTAATCAAGTTAGTTTTGTTAGGGTTTGATCCGTAGTATCCACTATGTTCTGAGATTGATGTTGCTATGACTTTGCTATGCTTAATGCTTGTCACTAGGGACCGAGTGCCATGATTTCAGATCTGAACCTACTATGTTTTCATCAATATATCTCTGTTCTTGATCCTATCTTGCAAGTCTATAGTCACCTATTATGTGTTATGATCCGACAACCCCGAAGTGACAATAATCGGGATACTTCTCGGTGATGACCGTAGTTTAAGGAGTTCATGTATTCACTATGTGTTAATGCTTTGGTCCGGTTATCTATTAAAAGGAGGCCTTAATATCCCTGAGTTTCCACTAGGACCCCGCTGTCACGGGAGGGTAGGACAAAAGATGTCATGCATATTCTTTTCCATAAGCACGTATGACTATTTACGGAATACATGCCTACATTACATTGATGAACTGGAGCTAGTTCTGTGTCACCCTATGTTATAGCTATTACATGAGGAATCGCATCCGGCATAATTATCCATCACTGATCCATTGCCTACGAGCTTTTCATATATTGTTCTCCGCTTATTTACTTTTCCGTTGCTACTGTTACAACTATTACAAAAAACCCAAAAACATTTATCTTTACTGTTGCTACCGTTACCATTACTACCATACTACTTTGCTACTAAACACTTTGCTGCAGATACTAAGTTATCCAGGTGTGGTTGAGTTGACAACTCAACTGCTAATACTCAAGAATATTCTTTGGCTCCCCTTATGTCGAATCAATAAATTTGGGTTGAATACTTTACCCTCGAAAGTTGTTGCGATCCCCTACACTTGTGGGTTATCACATAGCAGGCAAGGCATACGCATATGTGCCTTTGAACCTTGCAACCGAGTAGTAATCATGCACATACTGTTGTATGTTCCCTGCTGGACCTGGGAGAGAAGTGATGAAAAACAAGGCATGAATGCATGGCAACCCAGTTATCTGCCATTGCCTACAACTGCAAGTTCTAGCTTCTAAATCCACTGGATATCTCCATTTCCTAGTCTCTTTATCCAAATATGATATCTCTGCTGTGGTAACTGAGCAAAGAGTCATGTTCATTTCCAAGCCTATTGTTTTCTGCTTCAATTCATTCATCATGGTAGGGATGATAATGTAACCCATGAATTTTGCCTCGGCTTTTCCTGCACGATAATGAAATTTTTGCATGTAGTCTATCCTTATCCTATCAAGAAAATCCACCACATAATGACCCTTTAGTTTCCGGAACATTGAGTTGAAAGACTCTGCTAGATTATTGTGCACATAGTCAATTTTGCTCAGTTCACTGAATTGGCTTCTGGCCCATAACTTGGAGTGGTGTGTATCTAAGTATTATTTCACTTTGGGATTCATGTATAACTGCCTCAAGTGGTAGTTGTGCTTCTTCACACTGCAAGTCAAAGATGCTGGCCATAAATTGTCGGTATACACCTTTCCTTTGAATTTCTTCACAAAATTTGTAGCGAGGTGATGTATGCATTCCCTATGGTCTACTCCAGGGAACACATTTTCCACGGCCATTTATAAACCTTTGCAGGCATCTGTATGAATTACCAACCCATTGGGATGTGCAATAGCCCGGCGCAGATTATGCAAAAATCAAGTCCAGCTCTCTTCAGACTCTGTCTCCAGCACACCGTACGCAACTGGAAATACAAAACTGTGTGCATTAACTGCACAAGCTGCCACTACTAGGGAAAAGGCTAGCAGCAACGTGGGTTTAGGCCTATCAGTAGCGCCGGGCTATGCGCTACTGATAAGGCGCTATAGCTAACGTGTAGCAGTAGCGCTTGCCATCCCACGCTACTGCTATACATGGATAGCTGCAACGCGCTTCTGTGGACAGCGCTACTGATATTATCTGCAGCGTTTTTGAAGGCCAACGCTACTGGTAAGGCGGCGCTACTGCTAACTTTTGCCCATCGCTACTACTAGTTTTATTAGTTTTTTCCTGTATATTTGTTTTGTATGTGAATAGGCTTTATACAAATGTAATAATAGCATATACATACAACTAGTCTCATCAAATCATGTCATCATCATAATCATCATCCAATACAAAAGTGGTCTCTCGTCATCATGTCGAAAATAGTGATACAAGTCTTGATTACTTGCAAATACATCGTCATCCATCTAAACAATGATATACGCAAGAAGAGCTATCACTTTGAGTGAGAGCGGAACTATGCAGTACATGAGTTTGTATCCCTCTCTCGCATTAGCGTGAACCTAAACTAACTACTTCCTGTCGCTCGGAAACTGGAAACCGGTACACCTGGGCCTGACATTCCGGCCACTCGTCGTATATATACTCCTGGCGTAGCACTTCTTCGCCATCGATGATCTATGCACCTACATTGTCACATGAGTTGATGATATGCAACATATATAGTTGAGCAACAGAAAGAGACAGACTTGGCAAAAATAGAAACAACATATCATAAGCATAAATAACAAAGTTCATCGTACCCAAAATGCCCTAACTAGAGTGATCTTCGCTAGTCGAGGAGGAGGACGGTTTAATTACATCACAAATAAAGTTTCACCGCGCATAACCCAAAGTTTTGTCATACGAAAAGTATGGACTAAACGGACACATTGTCATATATCGACAATCACTCCAACATGTCGTGCCATCCATCGAGGTCAGGGAGATAGTCCCCGAGCTTGGTGAAAGGCTTCATGTCGAGACGCTTAGAGGCTACCCATGTTCGGACGTCTCCCCGCGACATTTTCCCTTCTTCGTAGAACATCCCTGTTTTTTGACGACCTCCTTCATGATGATTTGGGCAAGTTCACGTTGGATGTGATAGAACTCAGCTCGAAGTCGATGATCCTTGATATCTCATACGTTCTTTGCCCATTGCAGAATATGGGCATCACCGGATCTAGGTGACATGCGAAGGTTCTGGTGATCCCGTCTGTACTCCAGCATGTGGTGTAGGACATAGAATCCATCATTAAGAGAATCACTCGGTTGCTGGATGCAGCAGAAGTCGGTCTTATGGCTGAAGGCGACCCTGCCGCCCCTTTTCTTCTTGTCCCTAACCTCTCCACCCACTGATTGGTAGTAAAACATAGCACCGTCGAGAACATCCTTGATGTGGGTGTAATCCTTTTTGTGAATGTTCTTAGACGTGTCCAAGTAAAGAGCGTGGGAGTATCGGGGGTAGAGGATGATGAGGACTGCGTGCCCGCCGCTGCGCAAAATAAGTACACCTCAAATTAATTAGCCTCCATCGTGCAAATGAATGATTGAAATCAAAGGAAGGATATCCGCGCGGATGACTTACACGGGATGATAAGGCACGAGAATCGCCTCCTTGTCCTTATTGGCGAGCATGAAATTGATGATGTATTCCCTAGCATATTCACGGTGCTTTGTGCAGACTCCCAAGAACGCCTCGTGCATGTAGTACGGGTCAGCGACACAGATATAAGGTATCTACTTAAGCCCAATGATGTAGTTCATGTGCAAGGCATAAAGGCGGACAAACGTAAAATCCAGCTTCTTCATGTGAAACATGTCGAATATGTAATCGAACCGAAGGAAGAACTTATCCGCGGGGAAGCAGTCGACGTATGACAATTGCCGCGGAACTTTAACCATGTAGAGTGGGTATCCTGGATCTTTCGAGGCGATGAAGCCTTTCTCTATCCGCAGCACATCGTCATGAAGTCTCCTGAGATCACCATATCTGGCCCCTAGCGCTCTTGCAGGTAGGATTGGTTGACCAGGGATATGCCATTTATCAGCATCGGGGATATCTATACGGTCCTGAAGCTGAGGCTGCTGACGCGGCTGGATCATAGAATCGGCTTTTCTGCCTTTCCTCACTCTCTTCCTAAACTTCTTTGCTACCGGAAGATCGTCCATGATACGTTCAGCCTCCGGAGACGGCAATTCAGGCACCGACTCATGACGCTCAAACCCTGAGTAGGCGCCAGGATAGGCATACTGTTGAGTGCCATCGTCATCCTCATCCTCATCCATGGTGACGTCATCAGCGACTAATGGAGCCTCCTCCTTACCCCGTCGGCTATCACCCAACCCGACACCCGAAGCTAATTGGGTAGGTGGGGTGTTGATGTTCATACCTTGCTGAGGTTGCGTGCTCGTGGGTGTGCTCCCGGCCACCTCCATACGAAGCAGACTCTTTGGCCACAACAGGACCCGGGCACTCGATAAAAATGCATATTGTTTTGCAGGAACGTTGACTCCTTCCTAGTGTGGCAAATCCCGGGCACTCGATATGTCCTAGTTTGTAGCACAAGTCATGTCGAAATTCACGGAAAATTTTAGCATGACCTTTGCTAAAAAGTGGACAAATCGAGAACCTGAAATTTGCCGGAACAGAAATGAATCAACATTCCGGCAAAACATAGGCCACTTAGCTTCATTCCCTGGAAATAGTGTTCAAATATCCCTCTTCGACACTACAACACATGTCCAAATATACACGAGCAACCACATGTCCAAATTTCACAAGCTAATTCAAAAACAAAGTGTAGAAGAAAATTCATTTAACTACTAATAGAACAAAATTCAGTTAACTTTAGTGCTCTATAATGATGAAAGGAAAAAAATCAGTTAACTACTAATTTCATTCATTTAGGTTATTCATTTAACTTCTCCTAATTAACCTACTGTACCACTACTACTAGCAGCACTACTAACCTAATTAACCTAGCAAAACTCTACTGCCCTAACTGAAAAACATCTAATTAACATCTACTAGTACAACTACTGCCCTAACTTAATTAACATCTACTAGTATCACTATATACTATACAAGCAGCATCTACCCTAACTAAACCCTACTGCCCTAACTAACTTTTGTTGTAAACCAAATTTTTTGCTCTAAACTAATTTTTACTCTAACATCTACTACTTAACACCCTTTGCTCTAAACTAATTTTTTTGCTATAAACAAACTTTTGCTCTACTAATTTTTGCTCTAAAATGCAGAGAGAGAGGAGTGGGGGGAGGGGTGGGGGACTTACAGAGAGGGGAGAGACGGTGGCGGGGAGGTGCTCGACAACGGAGGCAGGGGCGGAGAGGGCGTGCTTGGGCACGGGCAACGACGGCCTTGGCTGGCTCGGGCGGCGGTGAGGTGGAGGGCGGCGACGGTGAGGTCGAGGGCGGCCTCGGGCGGCGACGGTGAGGTTGAGGGCGGCCTCGGGCGGCGGCAGTGAGGCTGAGGGCGGCCTCGGGCGGCGGCGGTGAGGATGACGGCGGTCTCGGGGGGTAGGCGGTGAGGTTGCGGGCGTCCATGCCGGCAGGAGATGGCGGCGAAGTGGGGCGACGGCGAATTGGGGAGACGGCAGCGAGGGCGAGGGATTTGGGGAAGAAGTGGTGGCCGGGGGGAGGGGGAACCGCTGTTTATGTGAAAACTTAACGGTAGCGCGTTTCCGAAAACACGCTATAGCTAAGTTAGCTACAACGCGTTTCCTGAAACTCGCTACTGCTATTCCTTTCTCCTTTTTTCCTTTTCTCATTTATTTTTCTTTACATTTTAGTTTTTTCCCTTTCTCCTTTTTCTATTTCTTTCATTTTTCATTTACTTTTCTACTTGTTTTTCATTTTATTTTATTATCGTTAGCAGTAGCGCCTTACAAATAAACGCGCTGCTACAACAAAGTTAGCGATAGCGCTGTTTACAAAAGAGCGCTACTACTATGTGTAGCCGATCGGCTCAGCAGCGGGAATTTTCATAGTAGCACTTTTACGTTTGGACGCGCTACTGCTATTTTTGTATCTGCAGCGCGGTTTTCTTGAGCGTGCTACTGCTATCTAGCAGCAGCGCCCGTTTTTAACACGCGCTACTGCTAAAGTTCTGTGTATAAGCTTTTCCCTAGTAGTGTGCTACTAACTATCCTGTGAGAAAAGTAGCATCAATAGCCAAATAAGGCCTGCAGCCTGCCAAAAAACCCCGGCGACAAGCCTCAAAGCAGACAAAAACCCTCCTAAAGCATTCCTTGCTCTTTGTTACTCCCCCGAATGTGTACAATACTACCTAGGCTGGTCCTCTCCACTTCACCTTTGAATGCATACAACAATTGAAAAATTTCCTGCCAGTTACCATAAATAGAACCCATAGCATGTTGTTTACCATTGAACAACATCATGTATGGTAAATTTATCTTGAATTTGTCTTTTATGTTCTTATGCAATTCCTTTGGACCCATTTGTTGGTTTTCTTCCACCCACTTCTTTATTTGTTCTGCCACCCATCTTGACTTAGCTCTACTGTTTGTATCATTTTTAAGGGTTGATTCCTAGCATGTGTGCTTAAAAGGGTTCACTTTGACATGAACATTCATGCTATTTCGCATTTTAGATGCGAGCATCCTCCATGGACAACCCTCAGTCGGACAGTGCACTCTGTAACGTACTTGATCGCTCTTGTCAACTTTGAAAGTATGTTCTACCTTGATGCAGTACTGCACAAGTGCATTTTTACACTCAGTCATGGATGCAAAAAGGTACCTTCTTCCATATGAGGGTTCAAAGGGTCCCATTCAACAACTGCAAGGTCTTTGTCCTCACACACTGCATCATCATCCACACGGACTGCATTCTAAGCCTCATCTTGGTTTTCAGCCCGAGGTGCCCGTCGTAAATTCTGAATAACATCATAATATAGCTTCTCTTCATCAACCCCAGAATTATAGGAATCCGGCTCCACTTCAAGGGGGACCCTACTGCCAGTGCCTACGCTTGTCGAGCCACCACATTGTCGTGCACCAACTGAAATGTTCTGGCTAGAGCTGCCATTATGACGACTTGGTTCTCCACGAGATGTTGCACCGGCCATCCTAGGTCCAAATGCCTGCTCAATCACATCAATTTGCAGCCTCACATGAAAAATTCTCTTTCTCCTTATGCCTAGCAAACATGATAGCCAGCTCTTCATCATTACTAACTGTCACCCATTTATTTTCCCCATCATAGTATTTGTATTCCACTTCATCAAGCAAACCCCAAGGATATTGGCTACAAATTACCTCCCCAAATTTTCTGAAACTCCAATTACAAGCCATTGGCAACCGATAATCGAAACCTCCTTGGAATTTCTTCTTATTCTTTGCATTCAACATGTATCTGTCCCTTCTAATGTGCACCAAGAAAGCAAACCGCAACTCCATCCTAACCGACGAAAAATAGAGACACAATCAACACACTAACCGGGCAAACCAACTCGAATCGACTACTCAAATGCACAACTAAGCTCAATCTAAACAGGAGGCGTGACTTACCCCTCGGGAACCCAGTTGTGGACGCGGCGGATCTCTGGCCTGATGATGCCTGCCTCGCCAAATACTTCGGGGTCGCCGTTGCTCGCCATTTCGCCCTGGGGTTCACCCTCGTGCTTCAAACAGCTCCACCAGCCTCCCACCTATTAGCGTTTCTGCCAGGTGCACGGAAGGAGGCTGCGCCGCGGGTCGAGTAGGTGGCGGGCGCCCCACCCATGGCGTCGCAGGAAGGTGGCGGGCAGAGCAGGACGGCCGCGGCCGCGGCAGCGCAGCTGGTGGCGGCGCAGGTGCTGGCGGCGGCGCAAGACGGCCGGCCGGCGGACGGGACAAAGTGGGCGCATCGAGTGGCAGGTTATTAGAACCCTAGGATTGATTTGGGGATTATTTTTGCATGGTCCCACATGTCAGCTCCGAACCTACATCCAAGCGGTCCCACGTGTAAGCTCCGGACCCACTACCACTAAAGCCGGCCGACGGAATGGACTGAATCTTGCCGTTTGGCCTCGTCATAGTAGTTGCGCATGAACTAGGGGCAAAACTGAGCACAATTCGCAACTGAGGGCAAAACTGAGTGCATGGACACCACTGAGAGCAAAAGGATAATTAACCCATAATGCTATATCAAACAGTCCCAAGAGAAGAAGCACTGGATCGCTTGCTGGTGCTCAGGTTCGGATATCGCCCGACTTTAATTTGGCGGTCCACATTACCGGAAAGATCGCACATAGGCCCCTATCGGAGTGTATTGCACATAGGCTCCCATGATAGGACGGTTGTGCCGCATATCTCTATTGTTCAGTTAAGTTTAAGGATACGGTGTCGGTTTCAAGTTCATAATTGCACCGACACACGGGCATGGCATGGCGCTACCAACAGTAAGTGCTTTCAACTTTTGAACAGACTTAGCACTTTCTACTTCTATACAAACCTAGCGAAGAAATCCTCATATATAAGCAGGTCAAAGAAAAACGACAATAGAAAAGATAGCGAAGGCCACAAAAACGGCCAGACCTAACAAGAAGCCACCGAGACTACCGAACAAGAATGGAACAACACCAACTTGAAAAACCACTGAACACCATTGCACCGAACACACCAAACAGTCTCGGAGAACTCATGATCCTATCCTGACATAAACAATGTAAACAACATTGCACCAATAATCAAGATGAACTGACAAAATAATGTTCTTCTAGTTTGGGGAACAAACGCTCAAGCTTTTGATTTTGCTTTAGTTCTACCTGCGAGCCTAGCAATGGTAGTAACAAGGAATATGGGATATACCACGTCGAGTGCACTCGATTGCCCTCGGTATCTATCTACTTGGAGCAACTTTCCGACGTCTTGGTAACCTCGTGTGAAAAGCAGATAGTAGTTAAAGACAAAGAAATAGTGTTTGAAGCGATATATCTATAGTAAGCTTCCCACGA
The DNA here is from genome assembly GCF_018294505.1 of Triticum aestivum. Lineage (NCBI taxonomy): Eukaryota > Viridiplantae > Streptophyta > Magnoliopsida > Poales > Poaceae > Triticum > Triticum aestivum. The sequence goes on along the minus strand of NC_057795.1, from coordinate 635,955,212 downwards.
GCATAATCCAATTGGCTAATCAACACATCACATAAAGGACAGGCGTTGTTGGTAGTATGCATGGGATGGTGGTGCATATATCCAAGTCATACGCGATCGATACTGACTTGGATAAATTTTATAGCTTTGAAGGGAGTCTGTACCGGTTGGTCTACTCACAGGCATAGGAGACGATGTTAGGCGAAAGTCTCTTTCCGGCTATGGCCGGAGGCGACAGCAGTGGCAGTCGTGGGCGTCGCTACCTTCTTGAGGCCGCTGCTATGGTGATGTGCTCCTCTCCCCTGTCATCCCTTGGTCCGAGGAAACCTCATATCCATGCTCTATCAGACCGGATGATGGCAGCGCCTTGCGCCGTTCCCCTCTTGTGGACATCATTTTTGGAGTAGGGATCAGCCAGAGGAGCCGGTGTTGGTTTGATGGTGGTGGTGGTGCAGCCGGCTTGGGGTCGATGGTGGTTGTTCAGTGGTTTGCTTTTGGGTTCGGCGGCGCTGCCTTTGGCGCTGCAGGGCGGTCATTTGTTTCCCCCTAGTGAAGATGTCTCGCCCCTGTTGTTGTGCAGGCTCAAGACCCTCCCATGTCTGCCGATGTGTTGGGGCGAGCTCCGTGCTCTTGATGATGTCTTAGTTCATCTTTGCTCATAGGTGGTGCGAGATGCCTCCCCAACTTGTCAATCATTTTGAATTGCCTTGGAGGAGCTCCCAGACAAAGTTCGTGTTTGGTTGCACTCGTTGACGGTGGACGCTCCCGAGTTGTGCCGTGGGGCTCAGTACACACGCCTGTGCGGTGTGTTAGGCTGCTTGCAAAGTTCTGGCATTGTGATCCTCGACGACACCTCACATCTACGAGTTACTTTCATGGCGATGGCCCTTCCGTCTGCTAGTTAGGCATGCCTTGTCCGGGCATTGCCTGTACAGTTTTCGGCCCGGTTTCTCTCACAAACGGTGTCAAATTGCTCAGTTTTTTATCCGGTTTCCATTATAAACTGGATCAATATGTTCTAAACAAAAAATCTATGATGACCAGTCTTCCAGCCTCCTGGATAAGGAGTGAACATATTCTGTAACAATGGTAAGATCTGAAAACAATAGTTGATAAAAAATATTTGCTCCCACCATCTTCGCTAGCATAAACAGAAATAAAATGACAGCAGTAGCGAGAGTGTGTTCTTGGGCGACATAAACAGAAATAGTTTAAATCCCATTCCACTACTGCAAGTGACGCGGCTTGCAGACTACATAGATACACTGTCATTTCATTGGCAGTTTCGGACTTCCAGCAGTAAGCAACTTGTGTATGAACAGTACAGTCTAATATACACTCGTAGCTGAACTAGAGGAGGAGCAAATCACAAGGTGACGACGCTTCAACTCTCCAGCCTCGAGCCATGATCCGGCCGGGCGGCAAGTAAAATTAAGAAGAAGAAGAAGAAGAAGAAGAAGAAGAAGAAGAATAAACTACGGGTGTCGCTAGAGACGGTGGACAGGGACGAGGCCGTCGTCGAAGTTCTGGGAGTAGCTCTTGAGGTCGTACCCGAAACTCACGGCACGGCGCTTCGGCCGTAGCATGGAGCGCCTCACCCTCCAGAACAGCTGCCTCACGGGCGCCGGTGCTTGCCGCCACAACCCGGACGCGCCGTGGCTCTTCTTCCCTTCCATCATCTTCCGGCTGCTAATGCTCCTCGTCACACGCAATGATCCTCCCAGAAACGCCATTGGTCCTTTACGAGTGATTAAACATGGCTCTGCTGCTCTTCTTTCTTGATTAGGTTGCTCGTGATCTGAGATGGAGGCACCGTTTGCACAAATGGGGCTCCTCAGTAGCCGTTTTATAAGCCCGCCAAATGGATAGGGATCCGACGCCGACGCCGAATGACTGACGGGCCTGCCACCACCCACGTGCACTCATGGCTAGCTGACGAGGAAAATCAACTTTACACAACGATCAGCCCATGAAAAAAACCACATTTCCGGCATCTTTTCCCGTTGTGACCCTACACTACACATCGACGTGGTGATGGAATCTCACTCCCATAAAAGGCAAAGGTACAGTATCCTAGGAGGGTCGGTGGAAGCATCGTGCCGTGTCGACACAGATGCATACTCAAAAGTAATTTCGCTTGAGGCATCCATCGACAAGCGTTGGTGCTTGCCATACCACGACCAATGTTTTCTTAATTCTAAATAGTGTTGTAAGGTCACAAGAGAAGAAGCACTGGATCGCATGCTGGTGCTCAAGTTCGGGTATCGCCCGATTTTAATTTGGCCGTCCACGTCCACATTACCGGAAAGATTGACACGAGGCAAATATTCTTTATGTGTCAATAAAGATACACTGGAATCATGTGGTCTTGGTTAGTGACAACCCATATATTCGTTCATGATGATATGGTTCGTTGGGACAAATCTTCATTGGAAAAGAAACAAAGGCAGGAGAAGAAGAAAGATGATGGCTGCATCGTGCCGCTTTACACGCACCACGTATGGTCATGTCCCATATATCCATTATCCACAGTAAGCACTTTCTACTTTTGTACAGCCCTACCAGTTTCAACTTTTGTGCAGACCTAGCAATCGACAATTCGACATACAAAGCGGAACTTCTAACAGCACCAGTACCTCCCGGCACATCTGTTGCCCTTCGTCTCCGCATCAAGATTGTTTTGCTGACTTGTAGTATAAAGGTATCAAATATTTTGCTGCAGAAATACATTGCAATACACTCGATAGAAGTCCGTGATAGTAGTTTTTCGTGTGGTAATGGTAGAGAAGGACGGAGAGCTGCATGCACACATCTTCTCTCTCTCTCTCTCTCTCTCTCTCTCTCTCTCTCTCTCTCTCTCTTTCTCTCTCTCTCTCCACCCATGAAAAACTAGCTTTTCATTTTTCTTGTGAAATATTAATTCATTGATATCTTTTGAATAAAAAATTATTCTAAAATCCTTTTAAATATTTGAATTCCGGGTGACGAGATCGTTAAAAAAACCTAGCAATCGACATAAAAAACGGAAACTCTAACAGCACCAGTACCTACCGGCACATCTGTTGCCCTTCGTCTCCGCGTCAAGATTGTTGTGCTGAGTTGCAGTATAAAGGTACCAAATTTTTTGCTGCAGAAATACATTGCAATACACTCCGATATAAGTCCATGATAGTAGTTTTTCGTCTGGTAAAGGAAGAGAAGGACGGAGTGCTGCATGCACGCATATTCTCTCTCTCCACCCATTAAGAAAACTAGCTTTTCATTTTTCTTGTGAAATATTAATTCATTCATATCTTTTGAATAAAAAATTATTCAAAAATCTTTTTAAATATTGGAATTCCAGGCGACGAGATCGCTAAAACAAGATCAGATTTGAATATATTTTGAATGATTTAAAAACTTCATGACACATATTTCACTCATTTCTTAAAAAATAGATTTCATTCATTAATTAAAAACACTGATTTCATTTCAATATTCAGAACACTGATTTCATTTCAGAAACATTGTTTTGACCCACTTCAAAAGAATTGTTCCATGTAATTCAACAAGAATAATTTCACTCATTCTCAGAAAGACCGATTTCACTAGTATAAGAATACATATATCATTCATTTTAAAACACCGATTTCACTTTTTTAAGACAACATATTTTACTCATTTCGAAGACAAAAGATTTCACTACACTAATTTATGAATCATTGATTTCACTTATTTCAAAGAACCGATTTCACTATTTTTAAACAACATATTTCACTCATTTCAAGGAAAGAGATATCACAAGTTTATATCATTGATTTTGGTTAATTCAAAGTACTGATTTCAATGAACTCAAAAAATGATTTCACTTATTTCGAAGAACCGATTTCACTTCACATAATTAAAAGAAGGATACAATGTACAGTCTACGTTCCTGAACTCCTCTTTACTAGTAGAGATACATGTTCTAGGTTTGATAATGTTGGTCCCATGGTTCGTACAGGAAATGAAAGGTTTAAGTAGTCCTTCCCATGGTTTTTTGATGAGATGTCTCTGATATTGCTTATACAAGCTAGATATTAACATGTCGTGTTGATGTGCATCTCTAAGTTCATCTTCATCGCCGTTGGGTAAGTGGCTCTCCTGCGACTGCTCCAGTTTGGTTTCGTTGGACTGGACGAGCTTCTTGCCTTCAGGTGGTTTTCTGCTTACTTCTACTAAACTGCCCGAGGAAAAAATGGAGGCCAACTGAAAGTTGGCGCGGTAAGTGATGACAACCCGCTGTGGTGGCAATGTTGTCGTTTGAGAACTATTCACACCCTATATGGTCTATATGTAGAAATATGGTGAGGTGCGTATTTCCGGGTGATGTTCTCATAATTCCAAATGGAATGATATGAGAGAGCAGCGGTGATGAGTCACTAGTAGAAAACAGGGCTTTGGTTGAGGCCAGGATAAGGGCATTAATCCCGGTTCACTCACGAACCGGGACCAAAGGGTGCATCAGTCCCGGTTCGTGAGGCCAGGGCGCCGACTCAAACGGACAAACGGCGCGTCTGTTTGGGTCGCCCCGTTGGACGGCCAGGCGGACGTGCGCGTCCGCATTCTCAAATGGGTCGGCTTGACAGCCCAACGGGAGGCGGATCTAAATGTGCCGACGTGGAAAAAAACAAGCTTGCAGAGATAAACATAATTAAACATAAGTGGCCGGTCAACCGCCGGCCAAAGTCCACTTAAACCTAATTAAACATTACCGAAAAAGAAACACCAGAGGGTCGGTGGAACCCTCGTGCCGTGTCGACACAGATGCATACTCAAAAGTAATTTCGCTTGAGGCATTTATCGACAAGCGTTGGTGCTTCCATACCACGACAAGTGTTTTTTTAGTTCTAAATAGTGTTGTATCAAAAGGTCACAAGAGAAGAATCACTGGATCGCATGTTGGTGCTCAACTTCGCGTATCGCCCGATTTTAATTTGGCCGTCCACATTACCGGAAAGATTGGCACGTAGGCAAATACTCTTGATGTGTCAACAAAGATACGATGGAACCATGTGGTCTTGGTTAATGACAACCCATATACCCGATCATGATGATATAGTTCGTTGGGACAAATCTTCATCGGAAAAGAAACAAAGGGCGGAGAAGAAGAAAGACGGTGGCTGCATCGTGCCACTTTACACGCACCACAGTCATGTCCTATATATCCATTATCCACAGTAAGCATAAAAAGCGGAAATTCTAACAGCACGTGTACCTACCCGAACATCGGTTGCCCTTCGTCTCGCAACAAGCTTGTTGTGCTGACTTCCAATATAAAGGTACCAAATATTTTGCTACAGGAATATATTGCAATACACTCCGATAGAAGTCCATGATAGTAGTTTTTCTTCTGGTAAAGGTAGAGATGGACGGAGTGCTGCATGCACACGTATTATCTCTCTCTCTCTTTCTCCACCCATGAAAAAAACTAGCTTTTTTTTTGTTCAGTGCTTCTTCTCTTGGGAGCTTTTTATTTTAGATCTAAATAATATGTTCAGTCGTTTCCTTTTGGGTTCGACGGTGGTGCCTTTGGACCTGCGGCCATCTGTTTCTCCCCCTGAAGGTGTCTCGCCCCTGTTGATGTGCAGGCTCAAGACCCTCCCATATCTGCAGATGTGTTGCAGCGAGGTCCGTGCTCTTGGTGATGTCTTAGTTAATCTTGGCTCATAGATGGTGCGAGATGCCTCCCAACTGTCCAGTCATTTTGAATTGTCGTGGAAGAGCTCCCAGCCAAGTTTCGTGTTTGGTGTCACTTGTTGACCGTGGACACTCTTGAGTTGTGCCATGGGGCTCGGTACGCGCACATGTGCGATGTGTTAGGCTGCTTGCAAAGTTCTATCATTGTGATCCTCGACGACACCTCACATCTACGAGGGACTTTCATGGCGATGGCCCTTCCGTCAGCTTGTTCGGGCGATGGCGATGATCCTCGACGACACCTCACATCTTAGATCTGAAGAACAATGGTAACAGTTCTGTCTAATATACACGTAGCTGAACCGAGGCAAACCTTTGGGTCATCGCCGGAGCTAAAAAATTAGGGTCTTTTATTGCGCGCGAGTAATCCACATGTCGTTTTTTCGGTGGCTTGTAACAAACTCTATTCTCTCTTATTTAATGGATGAGGCAAAGCTTTTGCCTCCGTTTCAAAAAAAACTAGAGAGGAACAAATCACAAGGTGACGACGCTGCAATACCTCTAGCCTCGAGCCATGGTCCGGCTGGGCGGCAAGTAAAATTGAGAAGAAGAAGAAGAAGAAGACCCCGCGGGTGTCAGCTACAGGCGGTGAGCTGGGACGAGGCCATCATCGAAGTTGTGGGAGTAGCTCTTGATGTCGTACCCGAAGCTCATGGCGCGGCGCTTCGGCTGCAGCATGGCTCGCCTCACCCTCCAGAACAGCTGCCTCACGGGCAGCGGCGCCTGCCGCCACAACCCCGACCCGTCGTAGCTCTTCCCCTCCATCATCTTCCAGCTGCTAATGCTCTTCGGCACGCGCAATGATCCTCCCAGAAACGCCATTGGCCAACCTTGATGAGATGATGCGGATGGAAGCTCGCTCAACGTTGATTAAAGAGAAAAGTCCACTTTTCGTCCCTCAATTCTTTGGTTTGCTCACTTTAGCGTACGTGTGCCCGCCGCTTCAGGTGGTTTTTAAACCCTCGGATGTCATTTAGCACAAAAATTTACATGCGTCTTGCGCACCTGAGAATCTTCGACCTGAAAAAATTTCAGATTTTTTTGATTTTTTTTGCTATTTTTTGAATTTACCTTTCATCACAGAGTACATTTAGTTTTGTTTTTTTTTCCCGAGCTCCTCGAACGTCCAAACATGACAAAAATTGACACGCACCTTGCGCATTGATTATCTACGACGGAAAAAAATTCAGAATTTTTTATTTTTTCTGCTATTTTTTTATTTTACTGTTCATCTGTGCATTGTTCATCTCGTGGTCAAAACCGGGTTGACTCGGCAGCGAAACCCTGCAAGGATGAAAAGTGGCTGGTTTCGAGAGTTTGTGGTGCAATCTATCCAGTTTTAGAGTTGAGGGACCAAAAATGAGCAAACCCAAGAATTAAGGGATGAAAATGGACTTTTCTCTTGATTAAACACAGCTCTGCTGCTCTTCTTTCTTTCTTGATTAGGTACGTAGCGACTAACTTCTGATCTGAGATGGATGCACCGTTTGCACAATTGAAGCTTCTCAGCAGCCGTTTTATAAGCTCGCCAAACAGACAGGGCTCTGACGCCGCCACCGACGGCCACCGCTCACGCGCAATCACGGTTGACGGGAAAAATCCACTTTACACAACGATCGGCAAATGGAAAAATCACGTTTCAGACATCTTCTCCCGTTGTCACCCTACACTACACACCTACTGTCAAAGACTGGTCGAAGCAGCATCGGCGTGGCGATGGAATCTCTCTCCCATAAAAGGTAAAGGTATAGCATCCTAGGAGCGAGAGGGTCGGTGGAGGCCTCGTGCCGTGTCGACACAAGCAGTTGCATACTCGAAAGTAAATTCGTTTGAGGCATCAGGCATCCATCGACAAGTGTTGGCGCTTGCCATACCAGCTTTTTTTTAAGACAAAACGACCCATGCTTTTTTCGACAAAGAAAATATATTAATATTTTGAAGATACCAATTACACTCAGCATGTGCAACAATACAATACCTAATGGCACTACGGATACACACAACCAAAAAAACAATCTAAAACAGAAAAGTTATGCTACAGTGATCTAGTCCTTAAAGCAGCAGGTACAAACACCACCAAGAAACACTTCAAGTCCAAATTCTCCAAAAGTGACGCCTTCAAGAAGGAAACAGTGCACAAACGGCGTTGTCGCTCGATTATAAATCATAAGTTTTCATCCTGAAGAAAGTCCACGCTCTCAAAACAATGCCTTAAAAAATGTCATCGCCAGGCAGAATCAATTAAGGCCATACCTTGGATTTTCACCCTGAAAGGTAAGACATTGAACTTCTCCTGTGTTGTCACCCCCACTTTCATGCCGCTGCTACAAGTCCCGAAACACCAAGCAAGTTCATCATCACCGCAAAGTTTCGAACCACCATTACTAGTCCTCAGATCACAACTTCCATGACATTCTCTGCCTTTGACTTCACCATGGAACGAAAAAAACATGTCTCATGATGGTAACAAATAGCAGAGCTTCGTGCCGCTCCCTCTAGAAAAAAACGTTCAGAAAAAACTTGACACTTCGTGCGCACGACCAAACCCAATCTGATCCAGCAATCTCCAGGCATGAGGTGCCCAAGGGAGTTCATTGGCGGAGCCTTCCAGAACGTGACACTCCGATCAGATCAAGGAGGACAAGCATCAAGCCAATCTTCGTCTTGGCGTGAGAGGAACCCTAGGACCGCCGCCTTTATTAGGCAGAACGACGGCCCCCACGCCGTTGCCCGCCGGCTCCCAACAGCAGGCCAGAGATGTGAGCGAACACCGCCAGACAATGTATATATTGAGCAATGTTAAGTCAAGATAACAATTACATGTATATGCCCCTCTTAACCATCAAGCAACTAACTTGTAGAATACACCAGAGTTTATTTCAAAGAATAGTATATCTTAGATTAATCAGAATTTCCAACCTATTTGCTAAATCTCTTGGTGCACTACGGCGAGCATAACTTTGATGTTGCAACACGCACGCTGATGGTTCTAGTAAGGATGGATTTCGGCCTAAACGATCAATTATCTACCAAATGGGAGTTTCGAGGGGGCCTGAACACTCTGATCACGTGGAATACATTAATGTTTGTTAATCAGAAGGGTAAGTTCTAATCTCACCGCTAATCTACATACAAAATCGTAAACTATAAGGAGGGGGGGGGTCCAAATCTGCCTCCTGAAAATTGACATCGAAAATTCACTTTACTCCCAATATGCACCCATATCAAACATGAGAGCGAGAGAAGCCCCGATGCGAGAGTGAATTCTACCACGCACGACATAATCATAAATAGTTTAAATCCCATTCCATCGTGGCAAGTAACGGCAATCATAACTTTGACGTTGTAATTCAACGGTGCTACAAAGTACGCCAATGCTTCTAATAAGGATGGATCTCGACCTAAAACCATCAATTATCTACCAAATCGGAGTTTCGAGGGTCCTGAACATTCTGATCACGTGGAATACAATATAGTGTTTCTTAATCGAAGGGATAAATTTTAATCTCACCACTGATCTACCTACAAAATCACAAACTTTTATAAGGGTGGTTCCGAATCATGCCTCCTGAAAATTACATTGAAAATCCACTTCACTTCCCAATATGGATGCATATATATCAAACAACTTAGTTATACTACATTGGTTTCATCTCGTGAATAAAATGAGAGCTATATATAGCGAGACAAGCCCCGGTCCGAGAGTATATTCTAGCGCTCGCAACATAAACAGAAATAGTTAAAATCCCATTCCAATGTCGCAGACTTTCAACATTAGAATAGAAACACTATCATTTCATTGGTAGTTTCAGACTTTCAACACTAAGCAACTTGTGCATGAACAGTAATGTCTAATACTATAATACACTTCAAATTGAACATATAAATCCAGCTACACTACCCGCCATCCTGAGCTGCCTGCATCGCGTGGTAGTTCTGGTTCGTTCGATTCACCACGAAATGTACTTTTTACGGTGGTGGCAAAGGCCCAGCCGTCCGTCCTTCTTTACATCATCATTTTGCTCTATGTCAATGTCAGGTAGGTCTGATTTGCTTGCTGGACCCAGCATTGTATTGCGTTTTTCCCGTGCCTGCGTGAGAGAGGAGAGTCACGGGCGAACGCCCGGTAAAAACCTAGCGCTTCCCCACCCACGCCCCCACGCGACCCTCCCTCCTCTTCCTCGATCTCCCTCCAAGCCGCCGCCGCCGCCGCCTCTCCCCATCTTCATCCTCTCTCTCCTGTGTCGCCGCTGTCTCTCCTCTTCCTCCCCACTCTAGCCCCTCCAGGTCGTTGCTCGCAGTGGTTCCAGATTCACCGCTGGTCGTCCCCATGGGTGAGGAGGGGAAGCGGGGTCTTCAAGGTTGGTGGAGGTGCAGGGGAGACCGGCGGCGTGGGGACGAGCAGCGAGCCAGGAGCCAGGGAGAGGCCAACGTCGGGGACAAGAAGCAGCGGGGCCAGCCGTCCGTCGCGGTGGTTTGGAGGGAGAGGGAGGAGGTCGGCCACGAGAGAAGGAGCAGTCCAGCCCTGCTTCGTCATGGAGGATGTCCAGCTGCTCGTCCTCCTCCGCCTCTTCTCCAAGCGTCCACTTTATCGCAATTCAGCTTCACGTACACAATCATACTCCTCTTCCTGAGTTTTCTCTCTCCCTTTCTTGCAATCCCCTGTTTTTGTTTCTCTGTGCCTGCAAAGAGTTTGATAAAAATCCAATAAGGCTGGCAGGGCAGTATTAATCTATGTAATTCATCTGATTTCTTTTTTCTATTATTTATTTCCAGTAAAAAATAACAAGTTGAGTAGACCGACTAGCTTTTTGCAATTTAGGTATTGAAGGAGATCATCATAACTGCTTTTTCTTTCGTGCAATAGTTCAGGTTTATTGTTCTTAGTTTTTCTGTAGTAGTTAATTTGATTGATATGGATTAAAATCTAGAGCTACCTTATAATACTACTTGAAAATAGCTTTGGCTCTTCACACATGTGAGTAATAGGACAGTTTGCATTCCTAACTTTCTTTTTTCTGTATATATATACATGGTTTTAAGATTCTATTTGTTTGCTACTGAAGCTTATGTTTTTCTTTTTCAGAATTGAGTGTGTATGAACAATGCAACGGAGGTCATGTTAACTCCTACAGCCTGATACGTTCTTTCGTCTCCTGGTGATTACTTCGAATGGTTGTGTGAGGTAATAGAGCTAATACCTTTTGTTTCTTCATCGCTATAAACCATGTTGATTTCAAAACTGAGAGCCATAAAATATATGCATTAATCTCTCTTGGTATTTTTCCATACGACCAACATTAATCTATGTTGATGTGTTCTGTGCCAATACATTGCCAATGGAGTGCCAACATTAATCGTATATAAAATTTAGATCTAACTTGCAAAACTGTTCTGATTATTATGTGTGTGTGTGTGTGTGTGTGTGTGTGTGTGTGTGTGTGTGTGTGTGTGTGTGTGGCTGCACATCTGTGCCGTTCCAGCTGCTCTGTTCTTACTCTGAACACCGAGTTGAGCAGTGGATCATGCGGGAAAAAAAATCAAACCGCTTCAAATAAAGAAATACTCTTCTGAAACTATGCTCCTCCTAAGATAGACACACCTCCTGTGCATATGGTTGCAGGTTGTATCCATGCCAAGATAGCACCTTGTATGCATAAGATGGACCATATTTTGAATATACGAAAAATCAATTTATTTAGTTTTCTTGCTGTCAGAATAAGACCATGAAACCAACTTCCATCAAACATATATCTGCAGCATTATACTATGTACAGGGTGCAGATATATATATTTGTTGACCAAGCAATTCCCTTCTTATGAGTCACCGACCAATATATGATTATACCAGTCACCCAATTTCCTTCCTATTTTTTATTGCAACATAACATAGTGTATTCTCTGTTTTCTAATCTCGGTGTAATCTGATGTGCGAACATAGATGCCTTTATTCACAAAAAAAGCAGCAGTGTAAGTGAACAACACCTAAAACAAATGGAAAATGCAATTACAGACACGCTGTCGTTCTATTTTTCTACAGGAACAAATGTTGCAATTCCAGCTTCATCGACGAACTCACTCGCTGCTCTAGAAGGTGCTTGGGCTTGTTTCTCTGACGATTTACTTTGACATCTCACATGGATCTTCAATGCCTCATATACCTATTTTTTATTCTCTCGTCAATTCCACGCGCCTGCTCGTCCATTGCACGGTACTAGATGGTCCCTGTTAAGTTAATTCGAGGTACATCCCATCAGGACTATTATTTGATTTGTTGGATTAATTTATTTCAGATAGCTTACTCCAGGTTGAATCTCTCTGTCATTTGCAAAACCACAATATGGCAATATATTGAACATCTAGGCCTATTATGTAAGTGCATGTCTATTGTTATGAGCTTCAGTTTTCGACTCTATGCAATTCTCGGTGTCCTACTTTGTATTGTTTAGTACTCCAATAATTTAGGGGATGCCAAATTAAACCAATTTGTTTATACAAAGGCTCATTGAAGCTTCTGTTATAGGTTTTCTACTAATTTGATCTTTTCCTTCATTGCATTGCAAGGCTACCAATGCTAATCCTTTCTTGGTACAGTTCAAGTTTGCTATCAAATTCTGAAAAAAGAAAAACAAGCTCTAAATCAGGGGATTCGCTGAGAGGGAGTGATTCCGTAGACCAGATTGATAGTGTTTGTTTGTCTACTTTTTGATGTTTTGCAGATACTAATCGGTGTGGATTTGCAACCTCACGAGTCACGATTTCCCTCGCAGCCACGGCTTTAGTTGGCTTGGGTGTTCAGGTACCTGGTTTACTCTCTAATTATTATTTTTGCTTCAGTTTGATACTTTCTTTTGGTATCACTTGGATTTGATTAAGGTGAGGGGCTGCACATGTTGCTATGAATATTGCTTGGTGCCGTTTAGATTCATGGTTTGAGGTGTAGAATTTCATTTTTGTGTCGAAAGATGGATGTGGTTCCAGATATAATTGTAGGGTTAACTGAATAATTCTCTATCTATTTCTAACCGTAGGATGCAATCAATATTGTGTTATATGCCTTTTGTGCCAGATAAGAAGAGTGGTCACACATATAACCAATTCTTCTATTTTCCTGCTCATATACAATATTTATTACATTCATGTATGCTATACACTTGATTGCATCACACAGATAATTTTTTGGTTTCTTTTCTACTCCCTCTGTTCACTTTTATAAGGCCTTGAAGATATTTCAGATAGTGTGCAAAGTAGTCCATTTTCAATTGTCTGAAATGACTTACAAAAGTGAACGGACAGAGTAGCATAATTTGCTTGAGTCTCCTAGCGCAATTCCAAGAACTTCATGTTTCCCGGTGTTTAGATCTGATTACTATTACCAGTGATGTCTCTAAAGTTGGCCATACTTTAAATTAGTATTATCACTCATGTTTCTAAATCCGACCATACTTTAAATTACTATTACCAGACAATACTTCTGTTCACCAAATCTTCTCAGGTTACTTCTGGTTTTTGTCCATTCTCTGACCATATTTTTTTCTTGCAATTTCTCAACACCCCTTGGTTTAGAAGGGTTCATGCTTTTTGCGGCAAGCTCTTAACTTTTATTTCACTTCATGCAAGTGCAGAAACGGCTTGTTTCAAACAGTAGACCATTGTTAATATATACTATATTATTTTGTCAAAAACTTGATAGTCTTATGGTTAATTATTCACTTAGTCAGATACATAAATGATGAAGCGTGATGAAGGGCAGGGAAGAGATAGAGGGGGGCATTTTTGGAGTGTTCTGATTTTCTAAATATTCTTTATTTAGCAAGAGATGTGCAGTTATGACAGTTTTGGAAGCACCGTGCGGGTCCTTACATTTGCTGTTACTGCCACTGCCCAAAACCAAATTATTGTTTTGCAGTGTAACCACAGAGACCCAGGCTATATGCAAGTATGCAACCATGTTCAATCTGTTTGTGTTATTACAGTTTAAAAATTTCCAGCCAATGTCATACTAGGGTTCGTATGAATATGATGTGCACCATTTAGCTGTTGGCTATAAATACTTATCATTTGATCAGCTTGGTTTTCTCTGTATAAAAAATTTCTCTTGCTTCAGAATTATACCACATCACATTACAGCAAGCACTTTCATGATAATATTACCCATAAATTGCATTTCCTTCCGCTCTCGGTAGATGCTATGCAGTCTGTATATTTTTTTCATTCTGAGTTCATTTTGGGTGTGCTTTTTTTGGGTCCTCCTTTTTAAGGGGAATAAGAAAAGCCTCCTCAAACAGGCACAATAATATGAGTCTAGCAGAACTGTTTGGTGGAGCTTGAGCTTCTCCAGGAGAGTTTGGTGCTCATAATTCTTTGGCAGCAGTTCCATGTGGCTTACCTGAACATGAGTAAGAACCTTCTGCTGGGCATGTCACTGGTCTTGTTGTCTTGCGTTGTTGATGGCGTGCTCTTAGAGTTGTTTTGGCGTTTCTCCGACTTATTCATTAATAAGTTAGTGCTCTAAAAATATATCTATGTTCAGTAACCTCTTTACACATATTCAGTAACAACCCAAATAAAGTTAGTGGACTGCCCGTAATTTATATAAACCCCCAAAATGTACTGAAAATAAGAAAACTTGCACAGCCTATGTTACTCCGCCATATGTTGGAGGACAGAATGTAGCAAACTAAGCAGTATTGTCTAAGCTGTGATACTTCCTTTTGCTGTACACTTCTATATTCATGTTTGAGTTTTGGCCCGTCTTTGATATTGCGTACACTTCTACATTCATGTTTGAGTTTCATCCCTTATTTTGTATTGTTGTACATAGTACACGTACATCCAAATTAAGTTATTTCTTATTTTCTGAACATTGTAGGGTTTTGTCAATGTTGTTGTTGCCACCCACCATGAATAGCTGCTTAGACAATGAGGTCATTTTCGATACCGATGGCATATGCGGCAGTGACTCTACCCTAATGTAAATGACATATCATAGTTACCGTAAGCTGAGTGACCAAAGCTATCTATATGGTGCATCTCTGCCTATGTAGCTTTGTTTTTAATGAACTGATCTCATGCCTTTCTTTTGGCCTATAAACCTACCATGCAATGTAATATATAATTCCATGTATGAACATCATATCAAAATATATATTCCCTTATGCTTCAAGGATTCTATGATTGGTCTCTGAATATTCTTATTTGAATGGTTTGAAAACATAGTTCACACTCGCCCTTTGCGCCATTGGCGCAACGTGTCATCTAGTTAACAGAAATAGCGAGACAAGCCATGGCGCGAGAGTATATTCTAACACTCGCAACATTAACAGAAATAGTTAAAATCCATTCCACTGTCACAAGTGACGGCTTGCAGATTACATAGAAGGAAGCACATTAGAATAGATACACTGTCATTTCATTGGTAGTTTCAGACTTTCAACACTAAGCAGCATGTGCACAAACAGTAATGTCTAATACTATAGTACACTTCAAACTCTGTGCAGTACAAGGTGATGACGCTTCAAACTCTCCGGCCTCGAGCCATGGTCCGGCCAGCGGCAAGCAAAATTAAGAAGCAAAAGCGAGTGTCTGTCACTAGAGGCGGTGGGCAGGGAAGAGGCCATCGTCGAAGTTTTGTGATTAGGTCTTGAGGTCGTACTCGAAACTCACGGCACGGCGCTTCGGGCTCATCCCGGCGCGTCTCATCCTCCGTAAGAGCTGCCTCATGGGCGCTGGCGCCTGCCGCCACGACCCCGACCCGCCGTGGCTCTTTCCCTCCATCATCTTCTGGCTGCTAATGCTCTTCGTCACGCGCAATGATCCTCCTAGAAACGCCATTGGTCGGCCTTGATGAGATGATGCGAATGGGAGCTCACGGTTGATATGATTAACCACCACTCTGCTGTGATTGATTAGGTAGCTTTTGATTGCAGAAATGGGGCTCCTCAGCTTTGACAAACGGATAGGGCTCTGACGCCGACTAGAACGACGACCGGGTCTGCCACCACCTGCGTGCACACTCACAGTTGATGAGGAAAATCCCCTTTACTGAGGGGATCCTATGGCAAAATAACATTTCGGGTATCTTTTGCCTTTGCCACCCTACACTACACACCATACAGTCATGTTCGCTTGAGGCATCCATCGACAAGTGTTGGTGCTTGCCATGTCACGGCCAGTGCTTCTTAGTTCTAAATAGTGTTGTATCAAACGGTCCCAAAAGAAAAAGCACTGGATCGTGTGCTCATGCTCAGGTTCGGATATCCCCCGACTTTAATTTGGCCGTCCACATTACCGGAAAGATTGGCATGTAGGCAGATACTCTTTATGTGTTAATAAAGCTATGTTGAAACCATGTGCTCTGGGTTACTGACGACTCATATATCCGATCATGAAGATATAGTTTTTTGGGACAAATCTTCATCGGAAAAGAAACAAAGGGAGGAGAAGAAGAAAGTCGATGGCTGCATCATGGCACTTTACGTGCATGACGGTCATGGCCCATATATCCATTATCCATTGTTCTGTTAAGCTGAGCTAGCATCGGTGAGAACTTTCTACTTTGGTACAGACCTAGCACTTTCAACTTTTGTACAGACCTAGCAATTGACATAGAAAACGGAAATTCTAATGGCACCAGTACCTACTGACACATCTGTTGCCATTCGTCTCTGCATAAACTTGTTGTGCTGACTTGCAGTATAAAGGTACCAAATATTTTCCGCAGGAATACATTGCAATACAATTCGATAGGAGTCCATTATAGTAGTTTTTCATCTGGTAAAAGTAGAGAAGGACGGAGTGCTGCATGCACACACATTC